>NC_077222.1:44871909-44984161 GCF_024763615.1 Phlebotomus papatasi | reverse complement strand
CATGGTAGAAGTTCATATCCATAGAAAATCACCCTTCATCAATTTATTCATGCAATATGTTATTGTGACTAGAAACAACATTAACTGTCCCCATACAGATATATTGCTAATCACTTCCCAAAGAAGTGAATGTGTGTTGGTGAATGAGAGCAAATCGTTGAATTGGAGAGGGAAGAATGATTTTACAGGGTAGAGTTTCCAGATTAAGCGGATTTTTATGCGATGTGACGTTATTCGTTGCTAAATGGTGTGGAAAATTCAAATAAATTGATGGGAATGTTTTTTGGGCAATGGAAAGCGCTTGCGTACCATTGGTACTATTCCACCAGGCGTGTCCAAAACTTCTTTCGACTTGATCTTGCGCACATTTTGCCCCACTCTGAATTTCTCCAACTGCCACCCATTAATTCAATATTCATCATATCATGGTATTATGATGGAAAATAATTTGGAAAATCCTCTTATTAGTACTATTCACAGTTCTCAAAATCATGTAGACTGACATGAATGAGGCATCAATATTTCATGCCAAAATGAATCATAGAATATATTTTAAAATAAAAAATCAATATTTTGAAACTTGATTTTTTTATTGCTCGAACTGTTTACAGACAAATTTATATTAGCCTTTCGAGATTGTGACATTCTGAAATTTTCACATTGTAATCTCCAGGAAATCATTTTGTCACGTAGTTTTGCAAATTTAGACGATGTTTCAAGAATTCCTCCACACGTCTAGCCCTTGTCATAGCTAGCAGCTAAAAGGCTAGAATCAATGACTTGTGGTCTCCTCAGAGAGCTTTAACATCATAAGTCAACTTTTGCAACATCAACATGAGTTTAGCTTTAGTGCACATTTCTCCAATCCCTTAAAAATGCTGTTTCTTTTTGAAAATGTCTCAAAAATATCGTACATTTTTTAATGAATTTTGTAATTGTTTGGTCGTTGTATAAAGGCCGGCTTTGTATTCTTAAGTTATAAGTGCCTTTATTCATTTTTGTAATGTTTTTTGAAAGTCAAAAACTGAAGTGCTTTTGCTTAATTAATTTTGAAAAGTCTCTGGAACTTGTCCCAAATTGTTATAGATTAATAGTTATTTTTTATTAAAGTTATATTGTATTACTCCTATATTATTGATAAATCCTTCTGGTGATCTATAAATCGGTTCAAATGAATTAAGAATCAGTTAAAATGTATGAAAGACAGTGCAGTTAGAGAAACTTAACAAAATGCTCAAATTCGTGATCTATAACTTACTGGCTTTTAACCCAAGGTATATTCATGTGACTTAACTAATCTATCTGCTTATAAAGCTAAATTTTTGTGGAATTTCTTACCGAAGATCGTTTATTTAAGGCAACTGATCCATCGCATTTTGAAAAATACTGCGATTATATGTACATACTTTGGAACTTCCAGGACTTCGATTTTAGTGCTCTCCACTGTAATCGTTGTATTACTATAAGAAGTTCCGTTAATATTTAGTATATTGAAGCAAATTGTTTATGCCTCATAGGGAAAACTGTTACAATTTCAAGGATTTAGTAGTGTAGAGGACATCATTGTATTTTGGCGCGATTAGACACGTATTTGATATGAGAACCAAGTCCAAGATTTTTGCACCATAAAGCTATTACTTATTTTTTATTTATTACTTGGCACTGATAAAAATGAAAGGGTCAAATTGACCCTTTTCAACAAAAATGGATCATATTTGATCCTTTGAAAGGTTCACTTGAATTTTTTGAAATTTTGTATGTATATTTATCACGATAGATTACATTTTATCGTAAATTTAATACTCTTATTGTATTTCTCTCATCTGAGCGAACACCAAAGATGACATTTTCATTGTTTTTATACGTTTATTTCGGGCATTTCGGGGATAAATAGGTGTCAAAACAGTGACCCTTTCAAAGGTTCATCGGTGACCCTTTCGTTTTTACCAGTGCAGTGGGTGTCTTTATCTCTTTTCAACAGACTCCGTTATTAAAAGCTGAGATCTTTCACTTTTCTTCAAAAATTCAAGGTCCATTTTTAATGCTTGGGCTTTTAGCTCACGATCTCGAATATACCGCAAAGCGCTTTAATTAGTTTATAAATGTGGATATTCTCAAAATTTTAGTAAAACAATATATTAAAACAAATTCATCAAAACTTATCGTTTAATAAGCCGCACTTAAGAATATTTTTTTTGGATTGTGATTTCAGTTCACTTTTAAAAAGGTTTTGCTTTGTTGAAGGTTCACCAGGAAAAAGTTTTAATAATATTTTTTTTTTAAATTTGAAAAAAAAACATCAAATTCAAAGCTAATCTTGTGAGTTTGAAGAAATTCAATTATAGTGTCTAAGATCAATATACTCATATATTTACTGAAACATAATCTCTGTCCAAGACAATAACACCAATATTCATCCAGTGACGTGAATTGGAAGCAATAGAGAGATGTTTTGTGAAATAGAGAGCAATCTTTTGAGATTTACTGCATCCCATCACTGTGTTTGCGTACACACCACCGAGTGTATGTTCAATTTAACGTGCGCGCGAATCACATTTATATATTTCTCGTGGAATATTCCCTTCCAATCCGTTGAGCCAGTGATAAATGACTACAACCATTTCCGATTTATGCTCCTTCTTCCCTTCTATATATTGTACACATACAAAATGGTTTTATTTTATTTTATTTTTTCTCTATACAAGTACACGGAAAAAAATTATGTTTACAAATTCCTCCCTTAATGGTTCTCGCGCGTCGTCTGGCCTTCTTAGCAATTTGTTTTATGCAAATCTTTATGCTTCTCAAGAGAATTGTGGATTTTCCTTTTTTTGTAATGTTATGAGACACTTTGCTAAATATATTTCTCTTTTGAATTCTTCTCGTTCCAGGTAAAAGTGTGGTTCCAGAATCGACGGACGAAACACAAAAGAATGCAGCAAGAAGAGGATGCAAAGAGTGGCAATCCTAATAGTCAGAATCAGAAGAATCCCTCTAGTCCCGACAACAACAACGGTAGTCAACTCAGTTATGATGAAGATGAACTCATCGATATGGAGATGGACGATTGCCCAAGTGACGATGAGGGAGATCCCAATATGTGAGACAATTTCTTCTACCAAAACCACTTTAATCCTAGTGATGGCGGTGAGAGTGACGATTTAATCGTAATTGACTAAGCAACACCAACCGCCAACTTACATTTAATAGCTTCCGATACGAAATTTTCTCACCTCCTCCATAAACGGAAAGAAACTGGTGAGTAAGGGAAGAGGAGAAAACGTGGACATGAATTTCTGGGCATGTGACTGGTGTACAAAAATAACGAGATTCATTTGCTATCAAGTATCAATTAAATGAGTTCCTCAATTAGTAAGTGACATCGTATAATACAGCAAAATATTTAGCGTGTTTTACCGCAATCACATCACAAATTGATTGATGGATGATATGGTGTATGACGGTGAAAAAAAAAACAATTAAAAAAATATCAGCTTAAAATATGTGATACGAATTTGTTTATACCATATTGCTATAAACAAAACCTTTTCCGGTGTAAATAACCATCAACTTATTAAGTAATGTGTTAATTTAAATTAGGTTATAGAATACTCCTGAATTATGTATATTGCATTTGGGAGAGAGTGTAGAGAAGAAAATGTACTTTAATTAAAAATGTGCCAAATTTTATCTGACGCACTGCTGTAGATAATGACCAGTTTTTGCAAGGGCAATTGAGAAAGATGCGTTTATTTCTTCGCGAATTTATGCATTATGACGGGTAAAATGAACAACTACTATTTTCGATTGAGTGATGTAAAAGTGGCATTTAGCCTAAAACCATAACATTAATTAGCAAGCAATTTGCCCATTTCCCGTGAGCGTCAAACCATTTAAAACAAATTATCCAGGAGACTTATAAAAAAAAAAATACTATTGCAGCAGATACAAGTAATATAATAAATTTACTTGATAAAAGAATCTATGTATGTGTCAAATATAAATGATGAATGTGTAAATAGTAGAAATTATATAATAGAAAATAGAGGATTGAAATGAACATAAAGGGACTTCGATAAATAAATGAGATATGAGTTTGAAATTGAAGAAAAATGCCATCAAGAATGTACATTCTTGAAGAAACATTAAAAAAAATATGAATGTAAAATGTTTAGCAAATAAAAAGGCTCAAATAAAACCAATCTTTTTGAAAAAAAAAACAGTGGACTTTTTAATCGTAGGATTGAACTAATAGTAATAAAGGTGTTCTGTTTTTACATCAGGTTTTTACTTCTGTAAAGGCGTTCTTCAGAGTTTCGTGATAAACCCTTGTTTTTGTTAGAGCTCCCATTAACAGAAATCGAATAACAACACTATACTAGAAAAAAAGAATGGTTGATACCAAAAGACTTCCATGAAAACGTTCTCGTCAGACAACTGTATGAACAAACAAAAAGTGGAGAAATCGTGGAATCGAAAATTGGATTTTAATTACAGGGTGTAGACAAACTAAATGGGCCCTTTTCTCCCTCAAGTTCACCTCGAATTTTTTTTTAAAGAGCCTGGTGCTCACTATGAAATTATGAAGCTAAATACCCTCAATTAGGAATCATTTATACTCATCAAAAAAAATTACTAATGATTGATGGCTCGTTTGGAATTAATTAATTTCTCTATTTTTCTCGCGTGAAAACTGTGCGAAAGGTGAGGCTCTTTTGCCTAGCTTTATGAATTTCTGAGACTATCCAAAATAGCAATTGTGTAAAGGATGGAAGGTGAAAAGAAAGAAGAGGAGTTTCGGTGGTATGCGGCAATGTAATGTTCAACTTTATAATGTTATTACAATAAAATACCAGAAATTTTAAAGTTAATTTACGTTAATTTGTCTTAATTCACTCTCTCCATCTTTGACTACATAATTCCTTTCATATGTGTCTCAATTTTCGAATCACGGAACGCATCACGCGATGTAATTTATAAGTATGTACACATGTAAAATGCCACATATTAAATATCCACATCACTTGATGAAGAGTACGATGGTGTGGCAGTAAAAAAATCTTATAATAGACATTTAATAGTGGTAATCAGAATTAACATGAAAATAGCAGGCCTTCGGTCATTCACAATCCACTTGCAATCGAAAGACACACATCTTGCGGTGGAAATTGAAGAATCATAAGTGGGATTATATATTAAGAAACAATGATGTATCATTAACTAATAGCAATTTGTTATGGATTATCTCACACAAACTTTACACACGTTAGAAAGTTGAAGAAAGACGCCAGCAGAATTCGTTAGAACATCAAATCAACAATGTTAGAAAGAATGAGTTTTTGCTTCATTCCGGTCTGTATTTAGTTTATAAAGCAATTTATTTAAAGCTGAAAATTAACATTTCATCAGTAATAAAATAATATGATATTTCCATTGCTTTAAAAAATAACGAAAAACGTGAAGGGCAAAAGAAAATTTTACTTTAAAAAATGTGTAATTCGTCTAAATTTTATTAGGAACCATTAAAATATGAAAGCTCACAAGGATATTTAATCTATAATATACAGCATAACGTCAAATAATGTCTTTCTAATTCTTCGCAAATATCTTATAAGGCGTCTAATACGGGCTTCAGACCTGAGGCTTAGCCATATGGCTTAAATCCTTTAATTCCTTATCAGGCAAGATTTTTGAGGAAATTGCTGCCTTGGATTGAATATTAAAGGCAAATTATCCATTAGATTTTGAAAAATTAACAAAATTATTTGTTATTAAGATTTTTAAGGCTTTTGGGAACTGGGCTAAACCTCTAGTCTGAAGCCGATTTAATACTGCGGCCTCAGAAATTGTGAGCAGTTCTTCCAATTATAGTACTTGTGTCTGACTGAGTAATTTTTTTAATATGATTAACTCATTTGCAGCTACGCATTACATTCGCAAAATAGACGATTTTTGATATTTTTTCCTGAATTGTTGCCGGTAAAGGGTTTTTAGTTACTTAAATTGTATAAGTACTAACGTGAGAAATGGTATTAGAAATAGGAAGATGAAAATTCCTTCGGTTGCCTCAGGGTTTGTACATATTATCCTTTCACAGGATAGGAAAAACACGAAAATCTTTGCCAAAGCTTTCGACGCTAACAACTCGCCTTCCTCAGTGGTGAAAATCGTCAACAAGGTCTCTGAAATTTGTACTATTTTAATTCCTCCGCTCCTAATAAGGATTATTATGATTACAACATTTTTATGATTATTACATCAGGGAAACACAGGATTTTGCTGGGAAAACACCTCTCTGGACATTGATCACAGGCCACTTGTGATCAGTGTCTCTGACGCAATCGGAAACACAACCCTGACACAACCGGAGGAAGTTTCTACACTGCATTTCTTTGCAGGAGGGACATTATACATATTGCAACATAAAAACAAAATATTAAAATATTTTATATTTGAATCTTGAATCGATGCTATAATTCCTTAGAATACATTTGAATAGACCTAATCAAAAAAGTTGCATAGAAACTTTCTAAACGCACCAAACAGACTCAACCTGGTCCTCGAGGATGAGACTGAGAGTTTAAGATCATTTATTTATTATTTTTGAATGAATTTCCTTTACCTTATCCTTTACCAACAGATTTTACTGGATAAATATTCTCGAGGATTAACCTGAGCCTATTTTGGATCTCCTTCTTATCTTAATTATATTTTTTAAAAACACTTTTCTGTTAGCCTGGCTAAATAAATATTAATTGTTTTGTTAGTAGGGGAGAGCCTGCATGTTTGAAACACTTTTCTATGTTTTGACTTTAAGCAGTATTTTCAAAACTCACAAAATTATCAGGAAATTTTGTACAGTGCTTAGTATACTTACTAGTATAGACTTTACTCAAATAAATTGATTAGTGTTTTTTTTGTCAAATTTATTTAAATAATCATAGAATAATCTACCAAATCTTACACTACCCTCAAACATGCAGGCCATCCTCTACAGTCGAATTGAGATACTGACTTTTATATTCTAAAGTATGGTTTATTATTGAAACCTTTTTAAGGACGATTTGAACAGCAGTGTCTCAAAAAAAATTCTTCCAATGGCCTTCTAAAGTTATGAGTTGCTCTAAGAAGTCAGAAAAAGCGAGTTTTTCTGACTCTAAATTTTTGACCCTCTCGTCCTTAAAGGGCTAAATAGTTTTCTTGTTGATAAATGAAATAAATACTAGATAAATACAAAAAAATCAATTTTTCAGTGAAGTACTATCTTATTTAATAGAAAAGTAATAGAACAAAAAAAAAGGGTTTTTTAGTTAAATTTTCCAGCATGAAATACTCGACCAGAGTCAATTTACAAATCTCCCAATTGCTTAAGACTTACTGGAAAAAGCCAACTGGTGAAACTCTAGGAGAGCCAAAAAGTTATATTAAATGCAATTAGTAAGAAGATAATTCTATTACTTTATGCGATTATTTCTGATAATCCCATTGGAAGTCGTAGATACGTCCTTGCCGCTTAAAAGCCACATAGGGTAAGTTGGGTTTATCTCCCAGAGGCTAGTGACAGACTGAGCCTCTTTCTGGAGACTATCGATGTCCCTGTACGATTGGATTTTGTAAATTTTTGAGCGGCAAAACAGACAATTCTCTTTTTTCCAACGTTTAGAGAAGATAAAAATTTCATATTCTTGGAAAGATTTTTTTCTCGTCTCTCGCATCTTTTTCTTCCACCATTAGTGATTAGACAACGAAACAACCACACAGTTTGGGGTGATTTATGATGTCAAGGGGTTTAGATGAGCTCAACTTAACACGATTCTCGAGGTTTTAGCCAAGAAAGAGAGGTCTATTCACCAAAGATGTCATGTTAAGTTAATAAGGCAGTTATTTATTGTTGAAATACGTTTTATCAGTTATCCTTGTAAGGTCACTAATTAATATGCAGGATGAAGAGAGAGAGAATAAGGGAAAAAGGAAGAGTGATGTCCGACAATTTGTTCTCTTGCCATTGAGAATGTTTAAAAAAAAAAGAGTCGTAAATCATTTTAATTGGAATCTCTGAGTTTCCTCTCGCCATGGCGAAAAAAAAAGAAAGAACCCAATAAAATTATCATAATCAGTTTTGCTTCTTTTGGCCACTTTCTGCGGCAAAAGCACCACCAGCCAAATTCAATTTCGATCTTGCCCTCAGAGCTGTGTTTGCTGAATGCAAATTCCTCAGTGCCCACAAATATCCCCCATGGGAGCGGCTCATTCACTTCCAACGCACACTTCTGCAACGAGATTAGCAGAAAAGAAAGAAGTGCTAAGGCATAAAGCGCTTCCACCATTTAGGAAAGAAGCCGAAGAACATTAACAAGTTGAAGTTGAAGACTATTGTAGCAAAGCTTGAATATGTACTCCTTCAAAATGAACGTTAATTATTATTAACTCAAATATATGTATAATCTAATTCTAACAGATATCCAATAATTTAGATGAATTGCTTAAACAGCTGACATTGTTCAAAAACACATTTATGGAGAGAACAAAGGTTAATGAGTGAAATATAAAAGTATTCTAGATTCCTCCACAGACTGAAAGTTTCTATTATTAGGGTGAAAGGAACGTTTATTGACACTTTAAGAACTCGTCAGCACCTATTGACACCCTACTCTGTACCATTTGGGATATGAAATTTGAATATCTCTGTTTATAGTAAAACGTATATTACAGAAAAAACGTTATATTACTTATATTTTACTAGATACAATAAATAATTTTCAACATTTTGACAAAAGTGTCAATAGGGGTTTCCTGTCGAACAGATGTTCCTCTGACCCTATATCACCTTTTATTCCCTCTGGGCATTCAATGGGTCACGTGGTAGAGCACTCGCTCTATGATGCAAGTGTCTCGGGTTCGAATCCCCTATAGGTCACCAGGAATTTTTCTGGCGTTAAAGGTGTTCGGATTACATCCAGTGAGCTTCATTGCACTTGATTCCACGGACATGGGACTGACAACCTCATCCCATACAAGAAAAAGTAATAATGCATATGTCTAGAAATCCCCTTGCGGGAAGGCCTTGTTCCTTCATGGAATGTTGTGCTAGCATTATTATTATATTATTATTATTTTATTCCCTCTATCTAATAAAAAGGCATGGACAGATCAGTCCGACATTGTGAATTTATTGCTAATGAAAATTGTTATAAACCCATCACAGAATCAAATAATTGTGTACTTTCCAAAATTTATTTTATGTACTTTTTTTAGAAATAACAATTTAAAAAATGTCCAGTTACTTGAGAATTTAACATTTAGTTTCATTAGACGTTACCGTATATTCTTTCTTTGCTTTCTTTGTTTTTTTTTGATGCGTGAAATATTTATTAATTTGCACAATCACGATTTTGCAGATGATAGCTTTTCTCTGACAGAAATCTCTCAATGAGAATGCTGAAGTAAGATAGACATAGATCTTAATTGAAATTTTTCGGTTATGCCTTGAACGTAGAAGAACCCAAATCCAAACTTACAATGCTGTCTTTTTATCGGGCTATAGCGTGAAATGTTTGATCCAAAAGTGATGGTAGGAAGAAGAGAAAAGTCATTAGATTTAACAAATTATTATAATCAAACAGACAGTATGTTGGTATGTTGTTTTTTGTGCTCACTCATCAGTGAGAAGGCATACATTTCTAATTAGATTTGAGGCACCTTGGCAATATCATAATCTAGAATCATCCAGTGTATGGAGATTCCTCTCCTTTCAGACGATGAAAAATCCACTGATCACCGTGTGAAAAGGCCAAAAAAATCAATCTTTTTTACACTCCACAACTCACACATTTTCTCACAACATATTTGAGCATGAGTAGTGTGTGAATTTGAAAAGAGCCAATATTAACTTATACAGACGTCCGCTTAATGACTGATCAGTTATGATTACATTAAATGGTCGTAGATTATTTTAATGTGTTTCTCTGAATAAATTGAGACGAACACTGTGGAGTTATAGGAGGAGGCGATTATTTCAGCAGAGTTAGTGGCTTGTTTGTACATACCTCATAATGTTCAGCCATATAAACACGATTTATGAACTCTGTCACTTTATCATCCATCGAGGCACTGAGCCATTTGCTAACATCTCACACGACCAATCTAAGGCATTATGTGGCTCTATTGACTTCAGAAGATGCTCATACTCTTCAATGGCGGCCCTCATTTTTTTGTTACCATTGTGAGAAAAAGAATGGCTTATTACCTGGAAATTAGATAGTGTCCAGTGTTAAATAAACACAAAGTGAGAAAGGAGAAGAAGAACGAGAAAAAATAGGCGTAATTGTTACTCAAATTTATGGTATCTGCACAATTGTATCGAAAATTATTGCTTAATCACTTCACACATAATAAATTGGGTGTGATTGTGTGTATTTATCCGAGAGACTGTGGCTCACAAGACGAATCATTTTCGATCGCTGCATGTTTTCTCTCCAATTTTTTCTCTTCTTCTCACTTATGATCCCAGTTATTGCCAACATTCATCTCGTCCACTTAGCCACCATCTCCAAGAAAGTGCTGTACATCCACATATACGTGCTATGATATTATTTTAATAGAGACGTCTTATGGTACATTCGGTCGCAGCAGGACTCTGAGTCCCCTGCAAAGTTTGTTGCGTTGTCGGTTGTTGGGCGCTCCCAGCATTCATCGTCATCTTTGGTCATCCAAATCAAACATACACCATTCGGTATTAATATGTTCTCGCACGATGGGCATTTGAAACAATCTCCTGTGAGCCCATTAATACCACAGCACAATTTCCTCAACATCCCAGGGATTGGATTATGTTACGCTATGAAACATTTTACACAAAAAATACGGTATTATAGATATTCTATATAGCATTCATTTTTAAAATACTGGGATCTTGAGATTAAGGAGATTGACGGGATCGAAAAATATGCGAATTCACAAATATCTATTTTAAGATACATTAAATTAAAGTGTAAAGTTAAAATTAAAATAAAGTAAAATGAAGGATCTCATTGGTGCAATAGGCAAGACCGTTGGTCTTGGGCGGCTGAGATCTCTGAGTCGACTCTCACAGTTGTGAGTTCGAGTCCCGCCCGGTGCAATACAACTGAATATTCGGAAAAATACATTTCCACTCGGAATAAATCGCAATGAAATGCACTACCTCTGCCAAACAACTCCTCCGGGAGCATGAAAGAAGCATCTACACTGCGGAGAAGGCGCTCCTGGGCTGTCTACAAATGGACTTAGCAGATTCTTCCAACACGGGATCAACAACAATATAACATGATTAAATTGTTAAATATATCCCGATTCTCTAATAAGCATATAAGACTACAACATTCTAACTATATTTTCTGAAATTTTCATTTCCAAAAATTCAAAAGACAGTCTTCGAAAAATTACATAGTTTTCGGTGGACAAGACTTCTCAGACATCAAAAAACTAAATATTTCTTGTTAACTGATGAGTTAAACTCGTACTTGAATGGGAGAATTTTTTCCCTTGATCACAACTTATTTTACAAAACAAAACGTGGTGTAAAATGCCCCGAAAGTTTTATTTTTTGTATAAAATTCTGCTAAAAATCCAAATTTCATTTTAAAGAAAATTCTACGGTTCAAGTACGAGTTTAACTCGTCAGCTAACAAGAAATATTTAATTTTTTGATTTCTGATGAATACACTCTAAGAAATCTTGTCTACGGAAAAGCATGTTTTTTTTTCAAAATAAGTCTCTGAAAATCAGGTCCCAACCGTTTTTTAAAGATTTTTAAATGAAAATTTCAGAAAATATATACCGTCGTTGCGGGTGACTTTGCATTCTGCTGTCCGTAAGACTTTCATAAATTCTAGCACTTATTGATGGTCTTCGCCGATCCGGTCTACCATGTCAAAGTATATAGGGATATGTTATGTACCAAGTAAGGTACAATGATCCCCAAAAGGATTCTTGTAGTTTCAGTAATAGTCAATGAAATGCTAGTATAGGTATTTTGTCAAAAAACGCCTCCGTGAAAAAGTTATCTGAAGGTGCAATTCCAAAATCGATTTCAGAGTAGTAAATTGCCCAGATCCAATCTAAATTTATCTGGCTAGAATAATATACTTCGATTTTGTTGATTATTTTTATTAAAATATTTTTTCCCCTATTATCTTCCTAAGAACGCATGATTTATGTTATAAAATTGCATATAATGGCCTTTCTAAAGGTTTATTATAGAAGTATTTGGCTAAAAATTATCCAATTTTGTGGGAACTTAAGATAAAATGACCGAGATCTACAAGATAGCGTGGTCGCCATCTTGATTTGACGTTTCTGTCCGCCATTTTGAATAACTGTCAAAACAAAAATCTCATCCGATTGAGCTGAAATTTTAGTATGTTCTAGCTGATGCCAAGGCCTTTTTCAGAACATATATAAAATCCGACCTAGGTCAAGTTATTGTCTGGATATAGGGGCTCCAAGTTCAAAATTTTGACATTTTCATGAATACAGAACTATAGGAAGCTTCTTTTATCAAAACTATCACGGAAAAGACAGCGCTATCGTTAGGCGGTGAGATCAAACAAACAAAAAAAGAAAAGTAATGTTTTTGTTTATAACAGCGCATTATTTAATAATCTTAAAAACTGTTTTCGCAAAAAATAATTAAATGCACTTTTCGTTTATTTTTTTTTTAAATTATGTTAGAGCAAAAAAAATATATAAAATTAAAGCCTCAACCATTTTTAATGGTTACTGAGGCATTTCCTTCAGGTTTCAAATATTTAAGATTAAAAAATAAAGACCGCCAAAACATGAGTATTACAAAATTTTAAACTTTGAGCCTCTGTATCTAGGTAAGTACATGGCGTAGACTGGAACATAGATACGTTTTGAAAAGGTCTTGACATCAGCTGCAACATACTAAAATTTCAACCCAATAGGACCAGTTTTAGGGTTTGACAGTTATTCAAAATGGCGGAGAGAAACGTCAAATCAATATGGCGACCACGTCATCTTGTAGATCTCGTACATCTTACCCTTAGACATGAAGATCTTCATTGTCGTTTATTACAGAAATTGTTGATTTTTTAGTATTTATTAAAAAGTGCAAAGTCACCCGCACCTTAACCCACGTGCAAGCCTTTTTTCTTGATTTTTTTAAACATAGTAAAATTTTATAAAATTAATGCTAGTGGCACAAAATCCATTCATTAACAACTGAATACAAATAATTTTACCCATTCACCCCCCTCCTTTCACTTTAACTATCCACTTTTGGAGGGTAAAGTTGAAAAACAGCGAAAAAACGTGCAAAGTCACCCGCATCGACGGTAAGAAAATAGTCTGAACCGGACTGATAAATAATAATTCCAAGCTTCGTAATCTTTATCTATTATTTCAAAGTCTTTGTATATATTTTATATAGGGATTTGAAATTCCAATAAATATATCACTATTTTTAAATACCCGTTTTTAAATAAAAAATTGAGCAAGAAAACAAATAAAATTGTTAAACGACGGTAGTTTAAATGTTTTACATTTATATGAAGAACTATCTCAAGAAATATAAATTAATTTGGCATATAGTTTTTTTCTTCTGTGTTTCTCACTTAAAGAAACCTTGTAAGAGGGCGAACCCTATAGTGTTGCGGATTTGACCGGAGACTACGACGGCAGGGAGGAGAAACAAAGGCCAGGAGTTAACCCATTCCTTACCATGGTATTATACATCATACGCAAATTGAGTGATTTTTGATGATTTATTTCTGGGCAATTTTTATCCGAATTGCTGTCGGGAATGGATTTTTAGTAACGTTAGTTAATCAATTACTTGAGAAAAATAGTCCGACAGAGATGAAAATACATTTTGTTACTATTTTCTTGCTTCACGGAAGGTCATGCAAAATTTTTGCTCAAAATAGTGGACGGAAAATTCGACATCCCGTCGAATTTGTTAAAATTGGCCTCTTTCCTCTTTCCTGATTTGAATTCTAGTTGCCAATTTGTTTTCTTGGATAGTCACTCTATCTAAAGCAATAGAGTTTGTAATGAATTAATGCACAGAATTTAAATTCAGTGACCGTTAAGACGTGTGTTTGACAGAGGCTCATCGCGCCCCCTTCATAGGTAAAATTTTTTTCTTTTCAAAAAATTCATCTACTAATCTGCAGGAAACTAATCCCAAAATATGAACATTCTATCTCAAGTATTTCTGGTACATTGACTGAATGGGTTAAACTCAAAAACATTTTATTTACTTCTCACTCACAGAAATTAATTCACGGAATCTTGTGCAGTTTAAAAGCGCACAGAGGAGGGATTCGCGCTCTAGAGTGATAGGATAGATGCAGCAAGCTTCTCCACTCATTCGAGCGGATAACTTAAGCTCAAACTTAACCATAAATGTACAAGTACTCGACTTACTTCATTGCGAGTATGAGTTGCTCACATGAATTATAGGGGTACTGCAAAATTCAATAATGCACGGCACTCAACCCATAAAGAGCGCCGTGCGGTATCCCCTAGGCAGGGAATACCTCAAAGCAGGTTCACAACAATAGTAATAATATTAATTTGTTGAAATAAAATCTATTGAAAGGTGGAATCTTTTAGCTTAAACTGATGTAATTTTGACAGCACGTCATTTAATGAATATTAAATAAATTGTATCAATTAGTTCTATTATATAAAATGATTCACAATATGCTTGAGAACGTATAGTTTTCACAGAAAATAATTTTAAGTGAGTGACTCATGTAGGCGACAATGTAATAAAATAATTTTTAACGTAATCTAAAACCACACATCGTAAGAGTAATTTCTTATACAGTGCCGAGATTCATATGTTCAGAATACAAACAACGACATTATAATTTAATTAAACACATAAATTTATACATTTAAATATTATTTAATGTTTCTATACCACAACGTTATTTATTATGTTGATAATTGAACTTAATTAAACCTATTAATCTTGAATTATATAGTTTTCTCAGTTTCCAGTGTACATTGCCGGTAAACTGGTTTTTGTAGATTTAACCTTTTTCATTATATATACTCTGTTTTCTACTCATCCTCATTCAACAACCTTCTATGTATTTTACGATATTTCAATAGTTGGAGAAAAGTTAATTAGCCACCTTCCACGAATTTCCTGGCAGAAATGTCCAATCTGTGTGACTTGAATAAAATCATTTATAATAAACTTCGTCCATCTTTAGTCACCTCCATCACCATCATCATCTACCTGGAGGCATTTTATGCCTTCCTACGCACAACACTTAAAATCATAACGCGTCTAAATAATAACGTTATTACAATAAAATGACATCCAATGGATTGTTGTTAAATAACTCACAACAAAAGACACTCAAATGCTCACCAAGCAGCCAACTAGGCAACACAAAGAGGCACAAAAAAACACAATGCAACATAATGGCCATTTGGACAATGATAATAGTAATCGTAAAAAAAGGACAAAGGTTTCCATAGAATTCTTTAACAAAAACCCAAAAATCTTGGGATCCAGCTATTTCTTCTAAAAAGAGTCAAAAAGTGATATTTAATAGAGAAAGAATGAGGGAATTTATATGTCTATTGGGCACCTTTCCCATTTGACCAATAAAATATAAATATATTGTTGGATGGTAAATTAAATGGTCAATTTTTTTCTACCATAATCTTATATATACAGGTGGCTATCGGGAAGTATTAAAAGCAAATTAATCATCTTCATCTTCAATTTTCATCGTACCACTTACATTCACCACAAACTCCAGTCTCGATTTAATGTTAAATTCTTCATGGTAATTTCTTCGTTTGAGAAGAATTATTTGTAGGTGTGAATGAGTGTGTTATTCCTAGGAAAAGTGGGCGATAAATCTTTGTAAAAGAAGACAAAAAAAATGTGAATCTAAAATGCATCTATATATAATTTCATAGATACTTCCTTTCAGATACCTGAAGAATACTAATAGGCCTGTCTTTTGACCACGGAATAATATCGCATTAGGAATTCAACAGGTGTTACAGCTAATAGTAAAGATATCAAATGTTAAACTTGATGACTCGTTTTTCCTCACTCAAAATTTCCCTGTCCCTCAAAAATAATTTTAAAAAAAACCATAGGAGTGTAAAATCAGTAGCGCTAAATAGTTATTTTAATTATTGATCTGATTAGTCTTGAATTTGAATATTATTAATATTCTAATTGATTCAATTTTACAAAGTTAAAGGAATTATTATATCGTAACCAAAGGTTGTATAATTATTGTAAACGTGAACTTTCTGATTAAGACTTAATACCTCAATTTGTAAGGGCCTCAGACTTTAGGTTTAACCTCATTCTTGAAAACCCTGTTTTTTAACATTCTAAAAAAAATGTTCCCTATATTCTACGATCCCAAATAAAAATTCTGTACTATACGCTACTATTGCCTGTTAAAAAATTATAATTATTGAAGTTGAGCGAGTTAAAATATGCAGCTAAATCTGATGTTTCAAGAGGCCTTTTAGAGCGCCAATGTTTCCTTTGGCAAAAACGGGATCAAATACAAAGAGCGTTAAATTAGTCATGGTCTGATTGAGGAATGAGTGAATATCTAAACCACTGTTTTGGGCTTTTCAATTAGAACCCCATAGAGTAAAAAAAAAAAAAACAGAACTATAAACGGTTTTCGGCTTAAGGCTTTCGTTGAGATATAAAATATAATAATTTCGAAATTTAATTTTATAAAGTATAGGAAAGGTGTACTATTGGAAGTGAATGCCCTTAAATATAGGTATTACAATACAATTTTCTTTAAAATTGAATGTATTTCTATTTAGGATCTTACTTGAAAGTTCTTTTAACTATAATTTTTATGTTATAATGATATTACTATTTTGCCTGATTATAAGGACCAAACTGGGTGTATTTTTTATTTTTAACATAAGGTAAGTGAGGGTGACTGTCCCTTTTTTTTTGGTATTTTTCAACTTAAAAAAACATAGCTGAAGTGAAAGGAGGGTAGGCTAGATCTATTATTTTGGTCAAAATACTGATCAGAAGAAATTCTTCCCTTTTATCCAAATTGTTACCATGTGGGAGTAGGAGGAGTGGATGTTCTTTGCTGTGAATGGATGAAATAGCCTCTAGGAGACTCTCCTAATCTAAAGCATCCAAGACTGAAAGGAAGGGCTTTGATAACCTTTTTAAATATCGGTCAAATTGATCTGTCATGGTAGGTAGATCACATTCATAAAAATTCTCGAAGAAAACAAAATATATCTAAAATCAAACACTTAAAAATATATCACATGGACATAATATGAAGAAAAGTCATGCATTTAGACAGTGGCATTTGAATGTTCCAAGTATACTAGAAATATGTCCAAATGGTCAAATTGACCGGGCTCGGTAGGTTTAGTGTTAAGGAAAAGCCTATGGGCAACAGGGGGTCGGTCACCCGCAGAGTGTAAAGTCACCCACACTTAAGCGGTCTTCAGACTAGAGGTTTAGCCCAGTTCCCGTAGGTCTCAAAATCCTAAATAATGTGCAATTTAATTGCTTTTTGAGGGCCTAACAGGTTATTTGTATTTAATAATCCAATCCTAAGTTAAATTTTCTCAAAAAATCATTATTGATAAGAAATTATGGCAGTTAAGCCATTACGCTAAACCTTAGGTCTGAAGCCCGTATTACGGTAATTATAATTATTGAGTTAATTCCAGTATTAGTGTAAAGATCTTGTAAATAATATGCAACGTATCGTACACACAGAAAAATGAAAAATTCTTAAACAGAAACACCCAGGAATTTAATTTCAAATGAATGCCATGAATGAATGAATTCCAATGAATGCCAATGCCCTAATTCTAAATCCCTGATAATTTAATTTTTAGTTGAAGTTTGCAAATCGTTAGACATTTTTCACTTTCCAGCTAATGTTGAACTTAAGTTCCCAATCTCTTAATTTGAAAGAGCTAGGGATTCCAGCCCATTTCTTTCACTCAGAGCTTCTAAATTTAAACGCCTCGGGGATTCAGGTCCAATTTAAGTTCCCAGGATCTTATATATTCTTTAATTTAGAGTCAAAATTTTTCTGTGTGTATTGTTAAATCACAGCTCATGGTGAGTCGCCGGCTGTGTGAATGCCGGCTGTGTGAATGCCGGCTGCTGGGGTTGCCATAGCCGTGTCAACCCTTACCAGACACGCGTATCCCCTTGTTCCTGTGAATGGAGTTTTTACGATTCCACGGTTCAGGTTGAATTGGTCTGCCGTGAGAGAATTTAGCCAGATAAGTCGCCTTGGGGCTCATCGGAAGTTGAAATGCAAAACCTCTTCCATAAGGGGATATAACCTGTGGACCACCCCTTAGACACTGAGGACATTGAAGATGCCCCATTGACCACCGCCAGCAATAGAGACAGCTCTACACGGCAGTGGAATCGTCGGAGTTTGGGAGATCTATTTGGGCGAGTCGCCTGTGGGGTTTTTCATCAACCACCTTGATGCCACACCAACCCCTAACTACATCTACAGCGGCCCCGGGATTGAAAGTCACGGGTATTATACCCAGATCGAGTTTAAAGTTAAGAAATAAATTATCATTAAGGAAAGCCACGATGTTTTTACTCAATGGAGGCCACGGATGGGTCTTCACCCCCTAGGGGGTAGTCGGTTCGCCAGGGTACATTTGTTACAAGGGTGGGGGCTCCTCTACCCAAATTCGTAACAATATATTATTAATTATACAAATAAGTAGCAGAAGAGTTCCCCTTAAATAAATATATCCTGGCGGATGAACAGAACAACCTCTAAAAAACCTATCAGTGACATATATTGATTATAATATCGTAGTCATCTTATGCAGTACCTATAATATTTCCTAAATTTATCTCCTATTTAGGTACAAATTCCCTGAACTCAGTGACTGAATTCCTTTCAGCGTAGTTAAGTGATGATCTACCTTCAGAATGACTATAGCTTCACGTTGCTATCCCGTAGGATACACTATAGTGTAATAATATATTTTACACTCAAGTCAATATACTTAGAAACTATATTCAAACTTTAAACAGATATGTGGACATCTCGGATACCTAATGGCATTTTTTTTAAAGCTCTGTCCTTCTCTGTCTTCTCCACAGAAATTGCCTTCAGTGTCTTGCAAAGGCATGTGTGTTGCCCTCCCAAAGTATACGCTTAAGTGTAAAAAATCGCACTTATGCGAATATACTGGAATTTTCGCCCCAAAATGGACGTATGGGGGTGTAAGAGACCCAAAGGCGTATTGTGGAGATAGGGGGGGGGGGGGTTGTCTTGAATATTTCACAACCCCTAGCCATTTAAAAGGGCAAATTCGTCACAATATTATATGCTTCAATAGAAAAAAAGTTAAGTTAATATATTTAATATCTGGTGAAAAAGGAGTAAGACCTTTTTCGCTTCTTAAAAAAAGGTCTTACTCCGTTTTCACCAGATATTGCACTCCACCAGACCGTACATAGTCGAATAATATATTTATTAACAAAAATTTCCCGATTATGATATAGCAAAAGTAAAGCAAAAATACAGGAAAAAAGTAAAATTTCGCAATTTGTTAACCAGTAATAAAAGTCTGCTTTTCTTTTTTAAGCATTTAGTCTAATTGGGTTTTTTGTTAGATATCGAAATCATAACCAATTGTGAGTATTTATGCATTTATGTCTAAAATTGTATGAGATCCTTCTCTAAAAAGGAAGTTGCAGTATTATTGATCAGGCATAAATACACACGGTTGAGCGTGGTATGTGAATAAAATGAAATAAATGACTGAGATCATTTACGAAAAACAAGGTGAAGAGAACATTATAAATGCGTGTGTCTGGTTGGATGTTGAGTTGAGGCACATCTACAACATGAAATTATATGGATATCCTCTTGAGGTACCTCACATTGTAAATTATTGTGGTCCTAAATCAAATTCAACATAAGCACTCACTAACACTTGCATATCTAATAACAATGCGTCAGCAATCAATAAATTATCACTGAAGACTCTTATACTTAAATGCTATTATGGCACTCCGCACGCCTGTTTCAATGCATTTTAAACACGGCAAATTTACCTGGTGTTTGTCATCACGTGGTGGTCAGTGTTCTGAACAAATTTTTCGACTCCTCCATATGCTTATAGGCTTATTGCTTCGGACATACAAGAGTCATCTCAACGCCCCCGCAACCCGCTCCCTATGGCACTTTCTTTGACGCACATGAGGAGAATGCACAAGAGTTGGTAAAGTATAAGAAATGGGTGTTGGGCCGTCAAGCATAACACCAATTATAAATTAATATGCACATAATCTCTGTGAAATGGGTTAAGGAACATACATTCATTGGACTTTGTGTGAATGGTGAACGTTAAGAACAGCCATTAACGATTCCGAAGGCGATCGCAGTTAAACGGCGGTCGAGTCATTTGTTTATTTGCCTACGTGATCAAAGAATGTCCAATGCGTCGAGAAATAATATGCTAGCCCAAGTAATTGCATCTGAAAATTTAATAAAAAACATCCCCAGCGGATGATCCAATAAAAGCTTAATTAAGAAGGTTAAATTTTCTGCAAGCGCCAAAAATAAGTTTGATGCAATTTATTTGTTTTCACCATTTTTCGCAATATGTAAGCAGCAAGGTGGAAAATGGTGAGATTTCCAATCATTCACAGAGTACCGATGAATTTTTTTTTTAACTCTTTTGTCATTTTTGGATTTCTAAGTATAATCAAGAAAAGAAAACAATTTTCATGAGCTATTTATTTACTAAAATTGGTTCTTATGGATTATTATAATGAAGGACATCTATATATATATCAACAGTATATTTAGTAAAACCTATCCGGTGTTAAGAAAGAGATGACAAAGCGTCCCAGCTTTGTGGAATGCTAGAACTCACGAGATAGAGCTCTTCATGAATTAGTTTTTCGCATGATCTTTTGGTGCTTACTGGTCTACTAGAGATCAAACTGATTCATAATCACAAAAGCATTCGAAAATCAAAAAATCGGTACTCAACTGATTCATTACCGATGAAGACCGATGCAGCCGGGTTCAAAATTTCAATATACCTGTCAAAAAATCCAATTTCTACCAAATCTGTTAAAAAATGAACCCTCCAAAATGGTTGACCTTTGACCTTCAATAATTTAAATTGGCGAATTTTCCGGTCATAGGTATGTTTGGATAAAATACTCACTTGGACTACCTCTAAAACATATCCAAAAATCATTGAAAAGCCTTGGGCCAATTTTGAGAAAAACCAAAAAAGAAATCATAGTTTTTAGGAGTTATTATTCGGTTCAAGGAACTGAAGACTGTTGCTCAGAAGCCAGAAGGAAGTGGTCCAAAGCCTGGAATTCAGGAAGAGGATGTAAAAGAAATTGCTAGAGCTTTTTGAGAAGAAATTCGATCTTTCCGTGTGAAATGTTGGCAAAAGAAGGGGATTCATTGGAGCTTGGTTCATAAAATCAAGAGGAGGAATGGTTTGATAACCTGTAAAGCTCAGTTTGCTCCCCATAGGATCTACAAACACCGTCAAAATGCTAAAACGAGGTCGCGGAAACTCGACGATTATCCTTTCAAAGGATTCAAAAGCTATGAGAAAGATATTTAACCCGTCCTGTACTCCGGAAGATTAAGAAATACTGGGGGAATTTTGAAAAAAAATCTCAAGAAGAAGAATCAGACATTTGAAAACTTGTCTGATTTCGAAAGAAAGTGGAACAAAGCCCTCCAAGGACTGTGGAAACGGGTTTGTCAAGTCGCTAATAAAGGGAGTTAAGAAGAATGTGCGAGAATTCGGCGAGAAACCTTTAGACTGTTTAGACTAAAAAAAAACCAAAATCCTAGAAAAATCCCGATTAAATTATTTCTCCGAAAATACATTCTTTTTTCATATATGTGGTTATATGGGAAACATTTTTCATGGACGAAATTCCAAGGGTTTGGGATTCTCGAACCATATCCATTTCTGGAAATTCTTTCTTTCATGCTACATTAGAAATATTTCTAAAAACGATTTTTGATTTTTGTCTGTTTTTCAATTAATTCATCCGACACCCATTTTCCTTAATTTTTATTTTTCCATGGAAACTCTTGAAAATACTTTGCCGAATAATATTTAGGGTCGCCGTTATCTTATTACCTTCATCCAGTAACTTTCAGATCGGCGCTATGAATTGTTTTTGGTCCTTCTATTTTTTGCTTCAAAACATTATTTATGAAGCATTTTAACCAATTTTTCCGTGGTTCTCGATGATGCATGTTCGCTGTAGACCTCGTTATTCAAATAGCATGATTTTCTTGATTTTTTTTTAAACTAAAAATGCTGAAATTGAACATCCCACAAAAGCGTTTTTTTATCCAAAGCTCAACATTATCGTTGTTAGAATTTTTTTCCATTTTCGATATTGGTATTGTGATTAAATATTGTGAAGAGATGACCAACATTTAAAATAAATACAACACTCGATCGATTCGATTTTAAAAACGTGTATTTCTACCCTTGATTGCATTTTCTTCTTAAGAATAACATTAGCGATATTTTTATTTCTGTGCTAGGTTTCTAAACCTCTTCTGCACTCTTCGTCTTGTCTTGCTCAATAGCTTTTGTTGTTGAATTGGCTGGATTGAATTTTGAAATTAACTTGAATTCAGCGTAACATATACTATAATATATTCGTAATAGCAATCCGTTAACGTAAACTTGCTTCTCTTATAAGTTATGGTCATCCTAGTCCAAATGATCAATTTATTATGATTGTTGAACTCTTTTACGTTTT
Organism: Phlebotomus papatasi; assembly: GCF_024763615.1. NCBI lineage: Eukaryota > Metazoa > Arthropoda > Insecta > Diptera > Psychodidae > Phlebotomus > Phlebotomus papatasi. The sequence continues at coordinate 44,961,351 of NC_077222.1, read as the reverse complement.
CGTAAAATTTTATTCTGACGGAAAGAAAAAGTTCTAATTATTTTAACGTAACTGTTTGATTATTTTATTTTTCTGTTTAGAAAATGGGAAAGTCTCTCGGATCAATGGTGTGTTGCACGAAATAATTGTTACTGTCAAATGGCTAATAAAATTATAATTAAAAAAAATCTTAAAATTGAATAGACAGTAACAGGTAGTAAACACCAGTAAGTATCATCAGTATTATATGGTTACGCTTGTGTTAAACTGCGGAGTAGGTTTATCTGGGAACAAGATAATAAATTTCCATTTATTCAAAAGATCCTGGTATAAATGAATATATGAAATCTGTTTTCAACTGACTATGAGCCGGCAATAAAGCGAAAATTTGCAGACATTTTCAGTAAACTTGCTTTAAAAATAACACAAAACATATGCACAAGTGAAATTGTAGTCTCATTTTTTTTGCATTATTAGTACGTTTTTGTATTACATGTATAGCCCCTTAGTGAAAAATGCAAAAATTAAATGGGAGCAAATGAACGATTTAGCCACAGGGTGTAATGTTTCTGTGGTCATGCAAACCGCAAACATCACACTAGGCATTCATCAAAATATTTTAATTTGATGTCTGATTAGTTTATTTGTCGATGATGGCTGAATTACTTGAGGAAAAGAGATCTTACCATTCTCCACATTGCTTCTCACACTCAACCGAAACATGTTTATTAATTGTTCTTCTGGCTCCAGCTTCGAAGTCCGTAGTAAACACTTTAGTGCTGTACATTGTGCTCATCACGGCGATTATTCTTCCTCATCACGACGACAACGCTGTCGACTACCATCCATCCAGCCACTCTCTTCGGCCATGCGCCAGTTTGTACTGAAATACTTTAGATAAAATGATTAAATAATTGGGCGGCTGAGTGAATTGAGTGGCTTCGCTTTGGGACGCGATGATATATGGTGAGCAATTACAACACTGAATACTTTTGAATCTCACCAAGCTTTTGGCGTTTCTAATTAATACATTAAAATAACTCTCATCCTTCGGTCTTTCTTTGCTCCTCCACCTAAAAAAAACATCTCCTGCTTTTCATTACAACATTATTAAGCACATATCAGCACTGAATACATCGCGGTCTCGATTAAATAAAAAGTGTCTCTTTTGCTTCATTCTTCATCAGAGAAAAATTTATAAATATTTTAATGAAACTACCATTTCGTCAAATTAACTCCTCACAGTTTTATTTTTTAAGGGTTGAATTGGTGTTCAAGAAAAAAAGCTTTACATCATCATACTGATGAATATAGCCATAAAGTGTCAGACACCAGTTAAGTACAAGCAATCAATTAAAATTCTCACAATATTTTCATGATATTTTTCACAAATAAATCTCTAAATCCTGCCTCGCACCGCTATGTGATGGTTCTCTGATTTTTATTTGAAGAGCCCCATGCTGTGCCTAAGGGGGGCTAGTCACCTTTCCTGCGATTGATTTTCATTTCGTATAATACACCAGCTTATGAATTTCAATGAGCACTTCTGAGAATATTGTCGTTTAAAATAATATGAGTGCATTTGTGAGTTTTTGATGCGCGTGAGATTTCCAACAACGATAAGTCACAATTTAGATTTTATTAATAACACCTCATACACTTCAGCTTTTTTATTCCCTCGCCACTCGTACTGCCGGTCATTGGAAATGTCAGTGGCATATGGAATATAAACGAAAGCTTTTATTCCTTCAATTGGAATATATTAGGTGAGATTCTTAACAATCTCACCTACTATAATCCTAACAAAATTTCATGTCGTCCGATCGACCTCAAACTTGGCCAAAATCCGTTTCGCCACTTCCTGATCACGAATATATATGTGGCTATTTTACGTTCCCGGCCGGCCGCTCTTTGGAGCTTAATAGCTCCTAAACTAAAAAAGATATCGAAATTAATCATCTAAAATCACTCAATTTGCGTATGATGTACAATACCAATGGAATGGGTTAATTGTCTTTCATAGACATATGTGTTGCCCTCCCAAAGTATACGCTTAAGTGTAAAAATTGCACTTAAGCGAATATCATGGATTTTTCGTCCCAAAACGGATGTATGGGGGTGTAAGGGACCCAAAGGCGTATTGTGGAGATAGGGGGGGCGTGTCTAGCCCCCCCCCCCCAGCCCCAAGCCATTTAAAAGGCAAATTCGCCACAGTATCATGATCACGAGTCCAAAAATTTCGCATCGCACATTCATTACATTAATACTGCATGATTTATTAGGTGAGATTCTTAATAATCTCACCTACTATAATCCTAACAAAATTTCATGTCGTCCGATCGAGCTCAAATTTGGCCAAAATGTGTTTCAGCACTTCCTGATCACGAATATGTGGCTAATTTACGTTCCCGGCCGGCCGCTCTTTGGAGCTTAATAGCTCCTAAACTAAAAAAGATATCGACTTGCGGTTTTCGGCAAAGGTTATATATCGGGTGAAAATTGCAACTTGGTGCATTGACCCCCCACCCCCCACCCCTCCTTCCGCCATTTTGAAGACCCCCCTCTTTTTGTTTTCTCAATGGCTCCGCCCCTATGGCATCGAGCGGGCTCAAATTTTAGTATGTTATAGCTGGGCCTTAGAGCTTTCCATCAATACCAAACTTAAGGTCCCCCGACCCCCCTGACCCGAGCTATAAGGGTCCAAAAAAAAATTCTTAAAATGGCCATAACTCCGGTTCTAATTATCAGAATTTAAAAAGTGACGGCTTTTTGGAAAGCTCTCGTGAAATGCCACTTCCCCTTCTAACATTGCAAGTTCATAAAACCACCGCTAGGGGCGCTTTTTTTAAAAAGAAAATTTTTAAATCTTAAAAGTTAAATAACTCAAAAATTCCATTGTGCATCGGGCTGAAAATTTAGTATGTTGTAGCCGTTGATTATACCTATCAAACAAAAAAAACCTTAAGTCGATCCATAACCCCTGACCCGAGCTATAAGGGGTCAAAGTTCGAACATTGACCGGCCTCTATCTCCGGTTCTAATTAACATAGCGACCTAAATTTTACCTTTTTGGTTTCGTCTCGATGAGCACTTTCAGATGAAAGTTCAAAAAGTCACCACAGGTGGCGCTGTGATAGCGTCAAAATTCATCGAAATTCAAAGTCACTTTTCTCAAAAACGGCATTGTGCAAGTTAATGAAATTTTAGTATGTTGTAGTCCAGTCTAGGACGTTTCCAAAATGGTGCGTAAGTGCGCTGTGGTTTCAATAGAACAGGAGATATGAGGGGTCAAAGTTCACGAAATTCAAAAAATCATATCTCCGGTTCTATGTGACCGCTTTTGATGAATGAGGGCTTAAACGAAAGATCTAACCAAATGCTACAACTTTCTAGAATATTTGAACTTCGTGGGACCAACACCAGGGGCGCCACAGTCGAAAAACCAATTTCAATATCACATAACCTCAATTATCTCGACTGTCGCTGAACCGATTTTGATGATTACTTCAACATAATTGTAGAGCACATTTGTCTCTACATTTCGTCCATACATCATTTTCCGCTCAGACTACGCTATCACTCCGATTTTGCCGTTTAAGTGTGAAAAAATTGATTTTTCCCATAATAACGCTCTGAAATCACTCAGATGCCAATTTGACTGCCTCTACTCGACCAAGACACTTAAAATATGGTTTTAAATGGAAAGTCCCACAAAATACAACAATTCTTTGATATAGTTGAAGTTCAACAAATGACTACTTGGGGCACTCTGGATGAAAAAACAAGTTAAGAAACAAAAAACCTCGCTTATCTTGGCTTCTGAGTAATCGATGAGATCATGTTCTACGGCAAAATTATAGAGAGCATTCTGGTCTACATTTCACCCATATATCACTTTTGTGCCAGTTCATCCAAATCCTTGATATTTTGGTTTAAATACAAAACTTGTATAATTTCACGAATTTGATTCAAGATAACTGAATGGCGACTCACAATTTCAGCTCTAAATCGAATTTGCATGCACTCCGAGTTAGCTCACGTTAAGAATCTCACCTACATAAGCCGGTTAGGATTATCTGTCCCTTTTTTTTAATATTTACCGGGTGACAAAAATCAATTTATACTGACCTAATGGCATTTTTTTAAAGCTCTCTCCTTCTCTGTCTTCACAGAAATTGCCTTCAATGTCTTGCAAAGGCATGTGTGTTGCCCTCCCAAAGTATACGCTTAAGTGTAAAAATCGCACTTAAACGAATATACTGGAATTTTCGCCCTAAACCGGATGTTTGGGGGCCCCAAACCAAAATCCGATAAGTGGCAGCGACTGCCACTTGGTCCTTCCGTGACACTTTTAGTTACACAGAGAAAAATTTTGAGTTAGAAAAAATTAAGAAACGTGGTTTTGAATCAAGAGTACAAGAATTTCAAACTATTTTCCCCTATAATTGAGATATTTTGCGCTTGAATTTCTCTAAAAGAGTATGATAGTTTAAAAAATAGAATAAATTGTGCTTAATAATAGGAGAACAGTGGGTTTGATTTTAGAGAATCGTAGTTTTGAACACTGATAGAGCATACAGAAGTTTCAAAGTTAGAAGGTCATGGTTTTGATTTTAGAGTATAGAGGTTTCGAGTTAAGACTATTTTGGTTTTGATCATAGCGAAATCATCGTTTCGAAATAAGAGTATAGTGGTTTTGAATTCTATTATACTATTATGGTCTTGATTTTAGAGTATTGTGGTTTTGATTTTAGAAACTTATGGGTTTGATTTTAGAGTATCGTGGTTTTGATTTTAGAGTATCGTGGTTTCGATTTTAGAGCATTGTGGTTTTGATTTTAGAAACTTATGGTCTTGATTTTAGAAACTTTTGGTTTTGATTTTAGAGTATGATGGTTTTGATTTTAGAGTGTCATGGTTTTGATTTTAGAGTATCAGGGTTTTGATTTTAGAGTCTCATGGTTTCGATTTTAGAGTATCGTGGTTTTGATTTTAAAGCATTGTGGTTTTGATTTTAGAAACTTATGGTTTTGTTTTTAGAAACTTATGGGTTTGATTTTAGAAACTTATGGGTTTGATTTTAGAAACTTATGGGTTTTATTTTAGAAACTTATGGGTTTGATTTTAGAGTCTCATGGTTTTGATTTTAGAGTATCAGGGTTTTGATTTTAGAGCATTGTGGTTTTGATTTTAGAAACTTATGGTTTTGTTTTTAGAAACTTATGGGTTTGATTTTAGAAACTTATGGGTTTGATTTTAGAAACTTATGGGTTTGATTTTAGAAACTTATGGGTTTGATTTTAGAGTCTCATGGTTTTGATTTTAGAGTATCAGGGTTTTGATTTTAGAGCATTGTGGTTTTGATTTTAGAAACTTATGGTTTTGTTTTTAGAAACTTATGGGTTTGATTTTAGAAACTTATGGGTTTGATTTTAGAAACTTATGGGTTTGATTTTAGAGTATCATGGTTTTGATTTTAGAAACTTATGGTTTTGATTTTAGAAACTTATGGGTTTGATTTTAGAAACTTATGGGTTTGATTTTAGAGTCTCATGGTTTCGATTTTAGAGTATCGTGGTTTTGATTTTAGAGCATTGTGGTTTTGATTTTAGAAACTTATGGTTTTGTTTTTAGAAACTTATGGGTTTGATTTTAGAAACATATGGTTTTGATTTTAGAAACTTATGGGTTTGATTTTAGAAACTTATGGTTTTGATTTTAGAGTATTATGGTTTTGATTTTAGAGTATCATGGTTTTGATTTTAGAGTCTCATGGTTTTGATTTTAGAGTCTCATGGTTTTGATTTTAGAGTATCATGGTTTTGATTTTAGAAACTTATGGTTTTGTTTTTAGAAACTTATGGGTTTGATTTTAGAAACTTATGGTTTTGATTTTAGAGTATCATGGTTTTGATTTTAGAAACTTATGGTTTTGATTTTAGAAACTTATGGGTTTGATTTTAGAAACTTATGGGTTTGATTTTAGAGTATCGTGGTTTTGATTTTAGAGCATTGTGGTTTTGATTTTAGAAACTTATGGGTTTGTTTTTAGAAAGTTATGGGTTTGATTTTAGAAACTTATGGTTTTGATTTTAGAAACTTATGGGTTTGATTTTAGAAACTTATGGTTTTGATTTTAGAGTATCAGTGTTTTGATTTTAGAGTATCAGGGTTTTGATTTTAGGGTCTCATGGTTTTGATTTTAGAGTCTTATGGTTTTGTTTTTAGAAACTTATGGGTTTGATTTTAGAAACTTATGGTTTTGATTTTAGAGTATCATGGTTTTGATTTTAGAAACTTATGGGTTTGATTTTAGAAACTTATGGGTTTGATTTTAGAGTATCGTGGTTTTGATTTTAGAGCATTGTGGTTTTGATTTTAGAAACTTATGGGTTTGTTTTTAGAAAGTTATGGGTTTGATTTTAGAAACTTATGGTTTTGATTTTAGAAACTTATGGGTTTGATTTTAGAAACTTATGGTTTTGATTTTAGAGTATCAGTGTTTTGATTTTAGAGTATCAGGGTTTTGATTTTAGGGTCTCATGGTTTTGATTTTAGAGTCTTATGGTTTCTATTTTAGAGTATCGTGGTTTTGATTTTAAAGCATTGTGGTTTTGATTTTAGAAACTTATGGTTTTGTTTTTAGAAACTTATGGGTTTGATTTTAGAAACTTATGGGTTTGATTTTAGAGTCTCATGGTTTTGATTTTAGAAACTTATGGGTTTGATTTTAGAAACTTATGGTTTTGATTTTAGAAACTTATGAGTTTCATTTTAGAAACTTATGGTTTTGATTTTAGAGTATCAGTGTTTTGATTTTAGAGTATCAGGGTTTTGATTTTAGGGTCTCATGGTTTTGATTTTAGAGTCTCATGGTTTCTATTTTAGAGTATCGTGGTTTTGATTTTAAAGCATTGTGGTTTTGATTTTAGAAACTTATGGTTAAGTTTTTAGAAACTTATGGGTTTGATTTTAGAAACATATGGTTTTGATTTTAGAAACTTATGGGTTTGATTTTAGAAACATATGGTTTTGATTTTAGAGTATTATGGTTTTGATTTTAGAGTATCATGGTTTTGATTTTAGAGTATGATGGTTTTGATTTTAGAGTATCATGGTTTTGATTTTAGAAACTTATGGTTTTGTTTTTAGAAACTTATGGTTTTGATTTTAGAGTATCATGGTTTTGATTTTAGAAACTTATGGTTTTGATTTTAGAAACTTATGGGTTTGATTTTAGAAACTTATGGGTTTGATTTTAGAAACTTATGGGTTTGATTTTAGAGTATCATGGTTTTGATTTTAGAGTATCATGGTTTTGATTTTAGAAACTTATGGTTTTGATTTTAGAGTATCATGGTTTTGATTTTAGAAACTTATGGTTTTGATTTTAGAAACTTATGGGTTTGATTTTAGAAACTTATGGTTTTGATTTTAGAGTATCATGGTTTTGATTTTAGAAACTTATGGTTTTGATTTTAGAGTATGATGGTTTTGATTTTAGAAACTTATGGTTTTGTTTTTAGAAACTTATGGGTTTGATTTTAGAAACTTATGGTTTTGATTTTAGAGTATCATGGTTTTGATTTTAGAAACTTATGGTTTTGATTTTAGAAACTTATGGGTTTGATTTTAGAAACTTATGGGTTTGATTTTAGAAACTTATGGGTTTGATTTTAGAGTATCATGGTTTTGATTTTAGAGTATCATGGTTTTGATTTTAGAAACTTATGGTTTTGATTTTAGAGTATCATGGTTTTGATTTTAGAAACTTATGGTTTTGATTTTAGAAACTTATGGGTTTGATTTTAGAAACTTATGGGTTTGATTTTAGAGTATCGTGGTTTTGATTTTAGAGCATTGTGGTTTTGATTTTAGAAACTTATGGGTTTGTTTTTAGAAAGTTATGGGTTTGATTTTAGAAACTTATGGTTTTGATTTTAGAGTATCAGCGTTTTGATTTTAGAGTATCAGGGTTTTGATTTTAGAAAAACCATAATACTCTAAAAACAAAACCATAAGTTTCTAAAATCAAAACCTTGATACTCTAAAATCGAAACCATGATACTTTAAAATCAAAACCATAAGTTTCTAAAATCAAAACCATAAGTTTCTAAAATCAAACCCATAAGTTTCTAAAATCAAAACCATGATACTCTAAAATCAAAACCATAAGTCTCTAAAATCAAACCCATAAGTTTCTAAAATCAAACCCATAAGTTTCTAAAATCAAAACCATGATACTCTAAAATCAAAACCATAAGTTTCTAGAATCAAACCCATAAGTTTCTAAAATCAAACCCATAAGTTTCTAAAATCAAAACCATGATACTCTAAAATCAAAACCATAAGTTTCTAGAATCAAACCCATAAGTTTCTAAAATCAAACCCATAAGTTTCTTAAAATCAAAACCATAAGTTTCTAAAATCAAAACCATAAGTTTCTAAAATCAAAACCATGATACTCTAAAATCAAAACCATAAGTTTCTAAAATCAAACCCATAAGTTTCTAAAATCAAAACCATAAGTTTCTAAAATCAAAACCATGATACTCTAAAATCAAAACCATAAGTTTCTAGAATCAAACCCATAAGTTTCTAAAATCAAACCCATAAGTTTCTAAAATCAAAACCATAAGTTTCTAAAATCAAAACCATAAGTTTCTAAAATCAAAACCATGAGACTCTAAAATCAAAACCGTAAGTTTCTAAAATCAAACCCATAAGTTTCTAAAAACAAAACCATAAGTTTCTAAAATTAAAACCACAATACTCTAAAATCAAAACCACAATACTCTAAAATCAAAACCACAATACTCTAAAATCAAAACCATGATACTCTAAAATCAAAACCATAAGTTTCTAAAATCAAAACCACAATACTCTAAAATCAAAACCACAGTACTCTAAAATCAAAACCATGATACTCTAAAATCAAAGCCACAATACTCTAAAATCAAAACCACAATACTCTAAAATCAAAACCACAATACTCTAAAATCAAAACCACAATACTCTAAAATCAAAACCACAATACTCTAAAATCAAAACCACAATACTCTAAAATCAAAACCACAGTACTCTAAAATCAAAACCATGATACTCTAAAATCAAAACCATAAGTTTCTAAAATCAAAACCACAATACTCTAAAATCAAAACCATGATACTCTAAAATCAAAACCACAATACTCTAAAATCAAAACCATGATACTCTAAAATCAAAACCAAGATACTCTAAAATCAAAACCATGATACTCTAAAATCAAAACCATAATACTCTAAAATCAAAACCATGAGTTTCTAAAATCAAAACCATGATACTCTAAAATCAAAACCATAAGTTTCTAAAATCAAAACCACAATACTCTAAAATCAAAACCATGATACTCTAAAATCAAAACCACAATACTCTAAAATCAAAACCACAATACTCTAAAATCAAAACCATAAGTTTCTAAAATCAAAACCACAATACTCTAAAATCAAAACCACAATACTCTAAAATCAAAACCATAAGTTTCTAAAATCAAAACCACAATACTCTAAAATCAAAACCATGATACTCTAAAATCAAAACCATAAGTTTCTAAAATCAAAACCACAATACTCTAAAATCAAAACCATGATACTCTAAAATCAAAACCACAATACTCTAAAATCAAAACCATGAGTTTCTAAAATCAAAACCATGATACTCTAAAATCAAAACCATAAGTTTCTAAAATCAAACCCATAAGTTTCTAAAATCAAAACCATAAGTTTCTAAAAACAAAACCATAAGTTTCTAAAATTAAAACCACAATACTCTAAAATCAAAACCACAATACTCTAAAATCACAACCACAATACTCTAAAATCAAAACCATGATACTCTAAAATCAAAACCATAAGTTTCTAAAATCAAAACCACAATACTCTAAAATCAAAACCACAGTACTCTAAAATCAAAACCATGATACTCTAAAATCAAAGCCACAATACTCTAAAATCAAAACCACAATACTCTAAAACCACAATACTCTAAAATCAAAACCAAATACTCTAAAATCAAAACCACAAAAATCACTCTAAAATCAAAACCATGGTACTCTAAAATCAAAACCATATAAGTACTCTAAAATCAAAACCATGATACTCTAAAATCAAAACCATAAGTTTCTAAAATCAAAACCACAATACTCTAAAATCAAAACCATGGTACTCTAAAATCAAAACCACGATACTCTAAAATCAAAACCATAAGTTTCTAAAATCAAAACCACAATACTCTAAAATCAAAACCATAATACTCTAAAATCAAACCCATAAGTTTCTAAAATCAAAACCATAAGTTTCTTAAAATCAAAACCATAAGTTTCTAAAATCTTCTAAAATCAAAAGTTCATATAGAAAATTGAAATGAAAGATGCCATAAGTTTCTAAAATCAAAACCAAATTGCCTTGAAAAACCTTTTCTAAAATCAAAACCATAAGTTTCTAAAATCAAACCCATAAGTTTCTAAAATCAAACCCATAAGTTTCTAAAATCAAAACCATAAGTTTCTAAAATCAAAACCATAAGTTTCTAAAATCAAAACCACAATACTCTAAAATCAAAACCACAATACTCTAAAATCAAAACCATAAGTTTCTAAAACCAAAACCACAATACTCTAAAATCAAAACCATAAGTTTCTAAAATCAAAACCACAATGCTCTAAAATCAAAACCACAATGCTCTAAAATCAAAACCACAATACTCTAAAATCAAAACCATGATACTCTAAAATCAAAACCATTTTTGCTACAAATTCAAAACTATTTTTCTCTAAATTTAAGAGTAAAAAAGTCTAAATTCAAAGCTACTGAATTTCAAAACCATCGTACTCTAAAATTTAAGAAAATGCTCTTATAGAAATTTTTTCTTAATTTAAGCGAAATTTAAGAAAAAAATTGCTTGGAGCAAAATCGAACCCTTAGTTAGAGTATTTTTTTCTTGAATTTAGAGGGTAATTTTTCTCTGTTTAGGGTTCTTCGAAGTGTTAAGAATATCTACAATTTGGGCATAGGCTAATCTCTGGTGAAAAGTAGGACCATCTTATATTTTTATATACTTTTCATCCCATTTTATGTTTAACGTTTTTTTTTCAAAATAAATATTATGTACCCCCCCCCCCCGCCAACAAAATTTTGTGACTCAGCCCCCCCCTAACTGAAATCCTGGGTACGCCCTTGTTTGGGGCTGTGAGGGATCCAAAGGCGCATTGTGGAGATAGGGGGGAAGTTGTCTTGAGTATTTAACAACCCCTAGCCAGTTAAAAGGGCAAATTCGTCACAATATACAGGGTGGCTGAAAAAATGCAACAAACTAAAGCGCTATATTATCCTCATTTTTTGTTCAATTTTTTTGGAATAAAGAGAAAATGGTAGTAAATACATCAAAATTTTAGAATATTATCCGTTTTCTTCAATACGATCTTATTTTGACTTGACTATATGGTCTTAAGTTTGTCAGCAAATGCATCTTAGTTTGCACGAATGTGAGTCTTCTGAATGTCCTGCTATTCACGAGGAAGGGCTGCCTTTAACTCATCGAAACTATGCTACTTTTTAAGCCTAACCTTGACCAACAAAATGCCTCTTTTAGAGAAGTCAAAGAATTTTGCATCCAAGAATCGTGGAGGTCATTGTTTTCAAAAAATGAAGTGCGAAACATTTTTTTTTAGCCAAATCTTGTTCGGCGCGTGGTTTCTGCGACGTTGTCGAGTCTTGTTCGAACTTCCATTACATTTTACTAAAATTTTTGTTTGTCCAAGCCTCCAACACTTCTTCCGGGACAATTTCTTGAAACACATTGGCATTAATTTTGACGATACAGCCTAAAAACCCCAGTGGAAAGCGATAATTTGTCTTCAAGGAAGTCCAGACCTTCAAATAAGGTGGTCCTTGATTTCCGGTCATTTGAGCGTCTAAATTATCGTATGATCTTTCTTTCTGATAGACACAATCATTTTGTTTACACATCAATTGCTTAATAGAAAATTTTTCTTATCAAAAAACATGACATTCTGGTACTGACCATTAACGTGTAAGCAAATTTACTCCTTCATTGATCGAGTATAACATTTTTTGAGCATCGATGAAATCTCGTTCTTTTCAGGATTTTTAAGGCTTCATATTGAGGTCATTTAACAATATTTATTTCATGGTAATTTGCGATCTATGCGTCTCAGAGATCGTTTTTTTTTTGCAGATGTGACGCAGATTTTGTTCAATTTGCTTCTTCACTTTAAGAACGATGACTAGCAATGAAGCAATTTTTTTTAGACCTCCGTCAAAGCATTTTAAAATGCTACTAGTATCCCTGTACCAAGTTATGTTTCGAAAAACGTAAAGTTTAATTACATTCAGGGTTTTGAAGAGCCCTAATGATAGCTGTACTAACAGTACTTACCTATGAAATCTTCACATGTAAGCTTCAATCCTTAATTGGTTTCCAATATCTATTCCAAATATACCGATAAGAAGCGCAGAAACTGTTCAATTCCCCGACAAAACTGACTGCTTAGGACAAATGACAGCAAAGTGAACTTTTTGGAATGACTACTATTGTAATTTTGTGCACACATTTTTAAAAATTACTTTTCTTGTGCAAATATTACCAGAAAAATATGTGATTTTTTTAATTTGACATAAAGGGTTAGGAATATAAAAGACGTATTTTCTAAAATTCTGATTGAAAATTTTAAAAATTCTGCCTTTGGTACTTGATTTTTGGAAACGTGGTTTTGAAAAACACTATATTTTGCGGTAGACAACTCTGAGTATATTCATCTGAACTAAAAAAAAAATATTCCCTGATAGCTGGTGAATTAAACTTGTACTTGAACGATTGATTTTGTGTTGCCTTGATCACAACTTACTTTACAAGACGAAACGTGGTGTAAAACGCATCGTAAACCGCATCTAATTTTTTTTGTATAAAATTCTCCTAAAAAGCCAAATTTCATATATTTTTATGTGTGATTCCTTCTAATCATACCTATTTTAAAGTCAATCGTTTAAGTACGAGTTTAGCTCATCAGCTAACAGGAAATATTTAGTTTTTTTTTGACGTCAGAGAAATTTACTCTGAGCACTCTGTCCACCTTGAGGTATGTTTTTTTCAAAAACCGTCTCAAAATATTAAGGCTTGTAGCAGAACTTTTAAAATTTATTGATTAATTTATTGACTGTGTTAATATTACAAAAAAAAGATTTTTTTTTAAAGTAATGCTTATTACATTTTAGTTCATACTAAATTAAGCACTGCAAATTAGAAGTAATGTACCACTGTGTCTTCCACTGAGCGGATTTTTGATTCTATATTAAAATTGTTGTGTGAATTAGGCAAAGTAATGGTGTGTGACAACATTTATACAAAAGTAAAACTTAAATTCTTCATGGTGTAGACAAGGAATTTTTATTGGGTTTCTTTTGTTCATTTGTATTCATTTTAATAATAATTTTATTGCACTTTTGAGGTAAAGTAAAGACTTAAGAGCGTATCAAGGATACCTTTTTTTTACAATCTTACAAAGAAAAGATGGTAAAATCTCCGGCTTTAAAGTCAGAAAGTCATTGAAAGTCAAATACAATTTCTTTTATTATCTATGTCCACTTGACTTAAGCCAAATTTTAAGCCAATTTCCCTCGATAAGTATTGTATGTTTCGGGGTGTTCTAAGAAGGTGTATTGTGGAAAATAAGTCAAGCGAGTATTTTCATATAATTATTTGGGGAGCTATTGTGAGATATTTTTTGGAGAAATTCGGATCTCTTCTAATCTGACATTCGAAAACTGTCAACGTCAAAAGTTTGAGAGTAACAATGAAACTCCATCTAATAAAATTAACAATTGCCTCAGAATGCTCCCACCTTTTGAATAAACTTTTAATAGAGTGGCTACTTCACTTCAGCTTCTGTGAGGCATCACCAGGGATCAAATACTCAAAGGGAGTCCGGCATCAGTGTTATTTTAAGAAGAAGATTTCAGGTACTCGACTTTTGAAGATGAGGGAAGGCGATTTATGACATGATGAGCCCTATTGAAAAGTTAATGGGAAAAATGCAGACATGTGTGTAAAAATTTGCACATGGGCAAAAAATTGAAGTCACATACATATTTGCCCAAATTATTCATCTCATATTTCTCATTCTTTCCTGTCAATGTCTATCTGTAAATGGTATCAGCATAATTTTCATGATCGAGTGCTCTCCTAAAATGCCATCTCTTCAGCTGGTTCACGTCCATCTGTCATTTGACTGGGTATTGAAAGCTAATTATACACAATAGACAGTAATAATTTATTTAATAGCCAAGCAATGGATGAAAAAACGAAAACTTATATTTTACAATTTAATAAGCACTATGATGTGGCAGACTATTAATAAAAGTCATAATAAAATAAACACATTTTAAACACATTCAACAAACTCTCCAGTTCTCTGGAGCACACTTGCCACTAACAATGTGAGACCTGGGAGTGATGTAAAGGAGAGACTCAAGTAAAAAGAGACTTTAAGAATGTGTCTAAATTCTTTTACTCCTATTTCTCTTCTCTTATGATTTGGTAAACGTATAATCAATCAAGTTATTGATATCTATCATTATGTATCAGGTCTCTTAGTTATGCCTCAATATAATGCTTTATTCATTCTGAAAGATCCATTTAATTCAAATCAACGTCAATCAATTCGATCCGGTAACCATCATAGCACGTCCCCAAAAGATGCACACACCGGCACAAAGGCAATAATAAAAATTTTTATTTATTAAACCTCCAAAGTAATAACATAACGCGTATCGTGAACGCCTCAATATGATGCCAGGCTCCTCCAGAGAAAGAAAAGAGAAAAAAAGCGTAACAAAATAAATAAAGAGACAACAAAAAGTTCTGACATTTATTCGATGAAACAAGAAAATGAATAATGATCTATGTTTATTGATTGTTGTTTACTGATCGAAACGAAATGATCGTGTCGAGAATTCTTAGAGCCTCTCACTCACTCAGTCTCAGCCTCTCGCCCATAATCACGTATAGTCGCTAGTCATAGGGCAAATAGAGATGTTGATCGTCTTAAAAATTCATTAAAATTAATGATTTCGATAACATTTTAATTATCTATGATAATTGGTGTTACTTCTTGAGTGAAATTTTATGGGTACGAAAATAGGTCAAATAGCTTTTGAGTTTTTGACGGGAACATGTTAATAAAAAGCAAGCACTTTATCTCTTTTATATATATTTTGTTGTTGGAGGGTGGCGTCTCCTGACATGCACTCATAAGTAACTTAAATTTATTATTTAAAATCGATCACTATCCACACAATTATAGTCGATAACAGATCACTTTTCTGTTTAACCTTCAGGAATAACAACTTAATATTATGTTCGATACGATATCAGTTATTAGCATTTTTACATAATGCAACAAGGGATAATTTTTCTCAATTGACGAGGGCTCAACACTCTTCTTGGCCAGTTGTTTGCATTCTCTTGTATAGCACGCTCTTGCCACTACATGCCGAGTTGAGTAAATCGACACGTCATTTGTATTATCCAAAAAACAAAATATAATATTTTGCTAATAAGTCTGGAAAGTTAAAATGTTTGTTTTATATACATATTAATTTTTAATGCCATGTAAACTAATGTATTTGAGTTAGGATATTATAAGAGTATAAAGATGTCTTTGATGATTTTTTGAGGTCATAAAAATTTATAGGACAATTTAAAGCATTTTGCCAAGTCTAAACCCTTTGCCGTGGGCTTTTCTTCTTCTCCACTGATCATCTACCACACCACACTTCAGATATTCTCTTTAAACGATAAAACATATAAATTGTCATGTAGATAGTGCGCGTTGCAGTGTTTTCCACGATGAATATTGTTGCAGAAAATACATACAAGAGGGAAACTCCACAAGCAACAGCACAAAATGCAAATTAATTTAGTTTTAATAGTAATTGCGCTCTGATGATGGCATTATAATACTGTGCTGTAGTGCCGCCGATGCAATGTGGCCACATCGTGCAATTAATAACAGTTTTACAGACGATGAGATAATTAATTATTTTATTTTCCCTAATCGAGGTAATGTAATTTAATTTGTTCTCCATACACAATACTGTATCCCTCTTCCGTCAATAGTGAAGTAAGTGGAGGAAAGATAGTACATCTTCATATTGAAGCAATTAAGATAATACATATTTTTCTTAAATAATAAATTATTCACTGTATCGAGTTTAATATTTTTTTTTCACAAAATCCCCCTATTTACAACACCAAGGACGGAAAATATGCAAGGTGAGAAAATTGATAAAATTATATGAAAATTCTTGGAAAATATCACACTTGTGCATTTCTTCTCATCCTCCTAAGACATCATATACCATTCTTCATATGAGTTAACAATCTTTAGCAAAATGAAGAAATATGTATTGAGAAAAGTAAAGGAACAAAAAGACCATCCACTGGGGAATATCTCTCTTTCTCTACATCCACTTATAGCATTATTTATTTGTCTTCATCCATTATTGAAATTATTTATTGCGCCACTAACTAATGTTCGAAAATAAATCTGTGAATGGAGGAGATATAAAAATTAAACAAAAGCAAATTTACTCTGGCTATTTGCGAATATTATTTATTGCAGTAACAACAGCTTAAAATTACTGTATGGAAACACCTCTTGGTCAGACAACTCCACCACATGGACCATTGGTGCAGTGGCGTGCACCGACAACACTCTTTCTTATTCACCCACAACATCAATTCTCACATTATCGATCAACAACATATGAATATATTTATTTCTCTATATGAAATTTAGCAAAAAAAAATGCTGAATAGTCGACGATAGAATTTATCCGAAATGAATTACATTTTTTTTTAATTTCAGATAGTCTTTGCATGGCTAATAGTTATATCCTTTAGTGGAATTCTGTAACAGTATGACAATGTCATATGACAATTTTTTGTAGAAAATTCAGGAGCAGAACATTAAATCTCAGTGAGAATCAATGGGGTTTACGATTAGTTCTTCCGAATTTATCACATAAAAAAAATTAGATTTGTCATATGACATTGTCATACTGTTACAGAATTCTCCTACTGGTAATTATTTATATTGTTGTGAACCAGCTCTGAGGTACGTTCAATCTAGGGGATGCTGCACGCCGCTCTTTAGGGGATGAGTGCTGTATATTGGTGATTTTTTAATTTACGCCTATACTTCATGCGAGCAATACATACACGCAGTGAAGTTAGTCGAGTTTGAGCTTGGGTTAATCATCCGTGCTCGAGTGAGTGAATAAGTGCAACATCTATCCTAATTGTGAACCTTATCACCGTGTCACTCTAAAGCGCGTATTCCCTTATCTGTGCGCTTTTCAATTGGACGAGATTTCGTGAATTTACTAGTAGTGAAATAAATAAAGCCTTGTTGAGTTTAACTCTCTGGCATTTGTTTTTCCTATCTGCCGTTGTAATCTGCGGCCAAATCCGCAAAAATATTATTTCAGGTTACTTTTTCCAAAGATTGGGCACTCAATGTATCTACTGGTAGAGCACTCGCTCTATGATGCAGTGTCCCGGGTTCGAATCTCCTTTAGGCCACCAGAAATTTTTCTGGCGTTAAAGGTGTTCAAATTGCGTCCAGTGACCTTCACTTCACTTGATTCCACGGGGCATGGGACTAACAACCCATCCCTGTATAAGAAAAATAATAATGGATGTCCCGAACTCCCCTTATTGGTATAGGCCTAGTTCCTCTATGGAACGTTGTGCCACCATTATTATTATATTATTATTATACTTTTCCAAAACTTGGGCATGAGTTTATAAATTGATACAATTAGTATAATTGTTAGACAGATTTGAAGGGTACGCCAAAAAACTATAAGATCACGAAACACATTAACCAACGGTATAAATCTTAAATTAACAAAAGGATCTGTTCATTCGCTTTAATTCAAATTAACACGTTAATTATATTTGAATGACTTTGGTATGATTTTTTCATGCTCATACGCTCAGAATAGAGAAACTTAAAAATGTATTGGCATTTGCCAAAATCTTGCCCGATAAATGCTCTATCTAAACCAGAGGTGTGCAAGAAACCGTTGAAACCGAATTAACGTCAAATGAAACATGTACGTCAATGGTCAAAACGCTACTATAACAAACTTATTTTGACGTTAATTCGGTTTCAACGGTTTCTTGCACACCTCTGATCTAAACCCTTTAAAACCACCATAAAACCACCGCTAGCACCCCTAGCGGTGGTTTTATGAACTTGCGATGTTAAAAGGCGAAGTGGAATTTCACGAGAGCTTTCTAAAACGCCCTCACTTTTTAAATTCTGACAATTAGAACCGGAGTTATGGCCATTTTAAGAATTGTTTTTTGGACCCTTATAGCTCGGGTCAGGGGGGTCAGGGGACCTTAAGTTTGATATTAGTCTAAAGCCCCAAGACCCAGCTGTAACATATTAAAATTTGAGCCCGATCGATACCATAGGAGAGGAGATATTGAGAAAACAAAAATGGGGGGTATTCAAAATGGCGGATTGGGGGATGGCGGGTGGGGGGTCAGTGCACCAAGCTGCAATTTTCACCCGATATAGGGTGAAAGGAACGTCTATTGACACTTTAATAACTCGTGTCAGCACCTATTGACACCCTACTCTGTACCATTTGGGATATGAAATTTGAACATCTCTGTTTATAGTAAAAGGTATTTTACAGAAAAAACGTTATATTACTTATATTTTACTAGATACATTAAATAATTTTCAACATTTTGACAAAAGTGTCAATAGGGGTTCCCTGTCGAACAGACGTTCCTCTGACCCTATATAACTTTTGCCGAAAACCGCAAGTCGATATCTCTTTTAGTTTAGGAGCTAATAAGCTCCAAAGAGCGGCCGGACGGACGGACGGACGGGAACGGTTTTTAGCCATCTATATATTCGTGATCAGGAAGTGGCCAAACACATTGTGGAAAGTTTGGGGACGATCGGAGGACATGAGATTTTGTTAGGATTATAGTATAGGTGAGATTGTTAAGAATCTCACCTAATTCCACTAAAATTGAACCACAATTTTCTCCACGATAGAGATTGTTAAGATTCATTGTGAAAGTATTGTTACGAATCTGGGTAGAGGAGCCCCACCCTTGTAACAAATGCACCCTGGCGGACCGACTACCCCCCTAGGGGGTGAAGAAATCTCTATCTTCTAGAATCTATCTCTAGAACTCTCTATCTCCTCTACAGACATTGCCTAGATTGACTTTCAAAGACATATGTGTTGCCCTCCCAAAGTATACGCTTAACTGTAAAAATTTCACTTAAGCGAATATCCTGGACTTTTCGCCCAAAAACGGATGTATGGGGGTGTGAGAGATCCAAAGGCGCATTGTAGAGATAGGGGGGGGGGAGGTGTCTTGAATATTTCACAACCCCTAGCCATTTAAAAGGTAAATTCGTCACAGTATCATAATCTCGAGTTCAAAAATTTCGCATCGCACATTCATTAAAACTGCATGATTTATTAATAATTAAGATTCTTAATAATCTCACCTACTATAATCCTAATAAAATTTCATGTCGTCCGATCGAGCTCAAATTTGGCCAAAATGTGTTTCATAATTTCCTGATCACGAATATATGGATGGTTAAGTTACGTTCCCGGCCGGCCGCTCTTTGGAGCTTGATAGCTCCTAAACTAAAAGAGATATCGACTTGCGGTTTTTGGCAAAGGTTATATATCGTATGAAAATTGCAACTTGGTGCATTGATCCCCCACCCCCACACCCCCCACCCCAATCCGCCATTTTGAATACCCCTTTTTTTTGTTTTCTCAATGGCTTCGCCCCTATGGCATCGATCGGACTCGAAGTTTAGTATGTTATAGTTAGGCCTCAGAGCTTTCGATCAAACTTAAGGACCCCGACTCCCCTGACCCGAGCTATAGGGTCCAAAAAAATTTTTAAAATGGCCATAACTCCGGTTCTAATTGTCAAAATTAAAAAAGTGAGGGCGTTTCTGAAAGCTTTCGTGAAATGCCACTTCTCCTTCTAACATCACAAGTTCATAAAACCACCGCTAGGGGCGCAATTTTTAAAAAGAAGATTTTTAAATTTTCTAAGTTAAATAACTCAAAAATTCCATTGTGGATCAGGCTGAAATTTTAGTATGTTATAGCCGCTGATTATACCTATCAAACAACAAAATACTTAAGTTGATCCATAACCCCTGACCCGAGCACATTCATTTTCACAGAAACTTACACCTGATTTTTGAAATGTATGTTAAAAAGAACATTTATCGCTTCCATTGTGCCTTTTAGTACTATATCTTGTAATAAATTACGAATTTATATTTATGCTTTGTAATGTAGTTATGCATGTCGACTAATATAAAAGCTCCACTGTATCTAATAAAATAAAAAAAAAACAATCATATAATTTTAATAATACGTGATATTGTTATCAGTCTCACGCTCTGTCACTGTTTCATCGAGTCATGTCACTTAAGGACGAGAAGATTGCCAATGACTAAAATTCAACAATAACAATGAAATGTTTAAAATCTTAGAAAATCCAACAGAGACAGAATCGATGAGATTTTTACCTTTATTGATGACTGGAACATAATGGTCCATAAAATATAAGAAATCTTAATAATAATTATTATTATTAATTTTCATTCTAATGAAAAGTATTATATAATATATCTATGTAGTTTCTGGCGCTAAGAAAGTTTTGCTAAAAAAAAGAATTGGAAGTATTAAAAATAATACTAAAATGTAATCTCAAGTGATATGGAAATTTGAAAATTACTTAATGAGTTTAAAGTTCAAATTTTGAGTTTTGTAGAGATAAGTAAATTAGTTTGTATAGTTCTTGATATTTTTTGTAGTTTTTTTTTTAATTTAAGAGAATTCACCTACTTTTCCAAACAGTCTTTGGCTCGGAAATGGTTTTTCTCCTCTCTCTATTCTGTCTGGCCTTTTCCCAATGCATTTGTAACAATGATATTGTAACAAATAACATAAAGTCTGTTAAGGCCTCTACACATTGGGAGCAATTTTCGTCAAAAATTGTATTTTTGATAGAATTTTGACGTTTCTGCTTACAGCACTGCAGTCAATTTCCTTCAAAAAGCAATTTTTGACGAAAATTGTTCTCAATGTGTAAACACCTTTAAAGGAAATTTCCATTGTATGGTCTTGAAGGCTGGACTCAATGCTAAGAAGGTGATCAAATCAGTCGAGAACCGCTAAATTTAAAAAGGGACAGATAATCCTAACCGGCTTATGTAGGTGAGATTCTTAATGTGAGCTAACTCGGAATGCATGCAAATACGATTTAGAGCTGAAGTTGGGGTACGCCATTCAGTTATCTTGAATCAAATTCGTGAAATTATACAAATTTTGTATTTAAACCAAAATATCAAGGATTTGGATGAACTGACAGAAAAGTGATATATGGATGAAATGTAGACCAGAATGTTCTCTATAATTTTGCCGTAGAACTTGATCTAATCGATTAATCAGAAGCCAAGATAATCGAGGTTGTTTGTTTCTGAACTCGTTTTTTCGACCAGATCGCCCCAAGTGTTCATTTGATGAACTTCAACTATATCAAAGAATTGTTGTATTTTGTGAGACTTTCCATTTAAAACCCTATTTTAAGTGTCTTGGTGGAGTAGAGGCAGTCAAATTGGCATCTCAGTGGTTTCAAAGCGTTATTATGGGAAAAATCATTTTTTTCACACTTAAACGACAAAATCGGACAGATCGCATTATCTGATCGAAAAATGATGTATGGACGAAATGTAGAGACAAATGTCCCCTAGAATTATGTTGAAGTAATCATCAAAATCGGTTAAGCACGTGTCGAGATAATTGAGGTTATGTGATATTGAAATTGGTTTTTCGACTGTGGCGCCCCTGGTGTTGGTCCCACAAAGTTCAAATGTTCTAGAAAGTTGTAGAATTTGATGAGATCTTTCTTTTAAGCCCTGACTCATCAGAATCTGTCAAATAGAACCGGAGATATGATTTTTTGAATTTCGTGAATTTTGACCCATCATATCTCCGGTCCTATTGAAACCACAGCGCGCTTACGCACCATTTTAGAAACATCTTAGACTGGACTACAACATACTAAAATTTGATTAACTTGCACAATGCCGTTTTTGAGAAAAATGAGTTTGAATTTCGATGAATTTTGACGCTATCGCCACCTGTGGTGAATTTTTGAACTTCCATCTGAAAGTGCTCATCGAGACGAAACCAAAAAGATAAAATTTAGGTCGCTATGTTAATTAGAACCGGAGATAGAGGCCGGTCAATATTCGAACTTTGACCCCTTATGGCTGGGGTCAGGGGTTATGGATCGACTTAAGTTTTTTTTTTTGATAGGTATAATCAGCGGCTACAACATACTAAAATTTCAGCCCGATGCACAGAGGAATTTTTGAGTTATTTTACTTAGAAAATTTAAAAATCTTCTTTTTAAAAATTGCGCCCCTAGCGGTGGTTTTATGAACTTGCGATGTTAGAAGGGAAAGTGGCATTTCATGAGAGCTTTCCAAAACGCCCTCACTTTTTAAATTCTGACAATTGGAACCGGAGTTATGGCCATTTTAAGAATTGTTTTTTGGACCCTTATAGCTCGGGTCAGGGGGGTCGGGTGACCTTAAGTTTGGTATAGATCGAAAGCTCTAAGGCCCAGCTAAAACATACCAAAATTTGAGCCCGATCAATGCCATAGGGGCGGAGCCATTGAGAAACAAAAAAAGGGAGGTATTCAAAATGGCGGAATGGGGGGTGGGGGTGTGGGGGGTGGGGGGTCAATGCACCAAGTTGCAATTTTAATACGATATATAACCTTTGCCGAAAACCGCAAGTCGATATCTCTTTTAGTTTAGGAGCTATCAAGCTCCAAAGAGCGGCCGGCCGGGAACGTAACTTAACCATCCATATATTCGTGATCAGGAAATGATGAAACACATTTTGGCCAAATTTGAGCTCGATCGGACGACATGAAATTTTATTAGGATTATAGTAGGTGAGATTATTAAGAATCTTAATTATTAATAAATCATGCAGTATTAATGTAATGAATGTGCGATGCGAAATTTTTGGACTCGTAATCATGATTCTGTGACGAATTTGCCTTTTAAATGGCTTGGGGCTGGGGGGGGGCTAGTACACACAATACGCCTTTGGGTCCCTTACACCCCCATACATCCGTTTTGGGGCGAAAAATCCATGATATTCGCTTAAGTGCAATTTTTACACTTAAGCGTATACTTTGGGAGGGCAACACATATGTCTATGAAAGACAATTAACCCATTCCATTGGTATTGTACATCATACGCAAATTGAGTGATTTTAGATGATTTATTTCTGGCCAATTTTTATTCTAATTGCTAATGGATTTTTAGCGACTTAGGAACTTCAATTGCTTGGGAAAAATAGTCCGACAGAGATGAAAATACATATTGTTAGTGTTTTCTTGCTTCGCGGAGGGTCATGCAAAATTTTTGCTCAAAATTGCGGACGGAAAAGGGACAGATAATCCTAACCGGCTTATGTAGGTGAGATTCTTAACGTGAGCTAACTCGGAGTGCATGCAAATTCGATTTAGAGCTGAAATTGTGAGTCGCCATTCAGTTATCTTAAATCAAATTCGTGAAATTATACAAATTTTGTATTTGAACCAAAATGTCAAGGATTTGGATGAACTGACAGAAAAGTGTTATATGGGTGAAATGTAGACCAGAATGTTCTCTATAATTTTGCCGTAGAACTTGAACTCATCGATTACTCAGAAGCCAAGATAAGCGAGGTTTTTTGTTTCTTAACTCGTTTTTTCATCCAGAGTTCCCCAAGTAGTCATTTGTTGAACTTCAACTATATCAAAGAATTGTTGTATTTTGCGGGACTTTCCATTTAAACCCCTATTTTAAGTGTCTTGGTGGAGTAGAGGCAGTCAAATTGGCATCTGAGTGATTTCAAAGCGTTATTATGGGAAAAATCAATTTTTTCACACTTAAACGGCAAAATCGGAGTGATAGTGTAGTCTGAGCGGAAAATGATGTATGGACGAAATGTAGAGACAAATGTGCTCTACAATTATGTTGAAGTAATCATCAAAATCGGTTCAGCGACAGTCGAGATAATTGAGGTTATGTGATATTGAAATTGGTTTTTCGACTGTGGCGCCCCTGGTGTTGGTCCCACAAAGTTCAAATGTTCTAGAAAGTTGTAGAATTTGATGAGATCTTTCTTTTAAGCCCTGACTCATCAGAATCTGTCAAATAGAACCGGAGATATGATTTTTTGAATTTCGTGAATTTTGACCCATCATATCTCCGGTCCTATTGAAACCACAGCGCGCTTACGCACCATTTTAGAAACATCTTAGACTGGACTACAACATACTAAAATTTGATTAACTTGCACAATGCCGTTTTTGAGAAAAATGAGTTTGAATTTCGATGAATTTTGACGCTATCGCCACCTGTGGTGAATTTTTGAACTTCCATCTGAAAGTGCTCATCGAGACGAAACCAAAAAGATAAAATTTAGGTCGCTATGTTAATTAGAACCGGAGATAGAGGCCGGTCAATATTCGAACTTTGACCCCTTATGGCTGGGGTCAGGGGTTATGGATCGACTTAAGTTTTTTTTTTTGATAGGTATAATCAGCGGCTACAACATACTAAAATTTCAGCCCGATGCACAGAGGAATTTTTGAGTTATTTTACTTAGAAAATTTAAAAATCTTCTTTTTAAAAATTGCGCCCCTAGCGGTGGTTTTATGAACTTGCGATGTTAGAAGGGAAAGTGGCATTTCATGAGAGCTTTCCAAAACGCCCTCACTTTTTAAATTCTGACAATTGGAACTGGAGTTATGGCCATTTTAAGAATTGTTTTTTGGACCCTTATAGCTCGGGTCAGGGGGGTCGGGTGACCTTAAGTTTGGTATAGATCGAAAGCTCTAAGGCCCAGCTAAAACATACCAAAATTTGAGCCCGATCAATGCCATAGGGGCGGAGCCATTGAGAAACAAAAAAAGGGAGGTATTCAAAATGGCGGAATGGGGGGTGGGGGTGTGGGGGGTGGGGGGTCAATGCACCAAGTTGCAATTTTAATACGATATATAACCTTTGCCGAAAACCGCAAGTCGATATCTCTTTTAGTTTAGGAGCTATCAAGCTCCAAAGAGCGGCCGGCCGGGAACGTAACTTAACCATCCATATATTCGTGATCAGGAAATGATGAAACACATTTTGGCCAAATTTGAGCTCGATCGGACGACATGAAATTTTATTAGGATTATAGTAGGTGAGATTATTAAGAATCTTAATTATTAATAAATCATGCAGTATTAATGTAATGAATGTGCGATGCGAAATTTTTGGACTCGTAATCATGATTCTGTGACGAATTTGCCTTTTAAATGGCTTGGGGCTGGGGGGGGGCTAGTACACACAATACGCCTTTGGGTCCCTTACACCCCCATACATCCGTTTTGGGGCGAAAAATCCATGATATTCGCTTAAGTGCAATTTTTACACTTAAGCGTATACTTTGGGAGGGCAACACATATGTCTATGAAAGACAATTAACCCATTCCATTGGTATTGTACATCATACGCAAATTGAGTGATTTTAGATGATTTATTTCTGGCCAATTTTTATTCTAATTGCTAATGGATTTTTAGCGACTTAGGAACTTCAATTGCTTGGGAAAAATAGTCCGACAGAGATGAAAATACATATTGTTAGTGTTTTCTTGCTTCGCGGAGGGTCATGCAAAATTTTTGCTCAAAATTGCGGACGGAAAAGGGACAGATAATCCTAACCGGCTTATGTAGGTGAGATTCTTAACGTGAGCTAACTCGGAGTGCATGCAAATTCGATTTAGAGCTGAAATTGTGAGTCGCCATTCAGTTATCTTAAATCAAATTCGTGAAATTATACAAATTTTGTATTTGAACCAAAATGTCAAGGATTTGGATGAACTGACAGAAAAGTGTTATATGGGTGAAATGTAGACCAGAATGTTCTCTATAATTTTGCCGTAGAACTTGAACTCATCGATTACTCAGAAGCCAAGATAAGCGAGGTTTTTTGTTTCTTAACTCGTTTTTTCATCCAGAGTTCCCCAAGTAGTCATTTGTTGAACTTCAACTATATCAAAGAATTGTTGTATTTTGCGGGACTTTCCATTTAAACCCCTATTTTAAGTGTCTTGGTGGAGTAGAGGCAGTCAAATTGGCATCTGAGTGATTTCAAAGCGTTATTATGGGAAAAATCAATTTTTTCACACTTAAACGGCAAAATCGGAGTGATAGTGTAGTCTGAGCGGAAAATGATGTATGGACGAAATGTAGAGACAAATGTGCTCTACAATTATGTTGAAGTAATCATCAAAATCGGTTCAGCGACAGTCGAGATAATTGAGGTTATGTGATATTGAAATTGGTTTTTCGACTGTGGCGCCCCTGGTGTTGGTCCCACAAAGTTCAAATGTTCTAGAAAGTTGTAGCATTTGGTGAGATCTTTCGTTTAAGCCCTCATTCATCAAAATCGGTCACATAGAACCGGAGATATGATTTTTTGAATTTCGTGAACTTTGACCCCTCATATCTCCGGTTCTATTGAAACCACAGCGCGCATACGCACCATTTTGGAAACGTCCTAGACTGGACTACAACATACTAAAATTTCATTAACTTGCACTATGCCGTTTTTGAGAAAAGTGACTTTGAATTTCGATGAATTTTGACGCTATCACAACGCCACCTGTGGTGACTTTTTGAACTTCCATCTGAAAGTGCTCATTGAGACGAAACCAAAAAGGTAAAATTTAGGTCGCTATGTTAGTTAGAACCGGAGATAGAGGCCGGTCAATGTTCGAACTTTGACCCCTTATAGCTCGGGTCAGGGGTTTTAGATCGACTTAAGGTTTTTTTTGTTTGATAGGTATAATCAACGGCTACAACATACTAAAATTTCAGCCCGATGCACAATGGAATTTTTGAGTTATTTTACTTATAAGATTTAAAAATTTTCTTTTTAATAATAGCGCCCCTAGCGGTGGTTTTATGAACTTGCGATGTTAGAAAGGGAAGTGGCATTTCACGAGTGCTTTCCAAAAAGCCCTCACTTTTTAATTTCTGACGATTAGAACCGGAGTTATGGCCATTTTAAGATATTTTTTTTGGACCCTTATAGCTCGGGTCAGGGGGGTCGGGGGACCTTAAGTTTGGTATTGATGGAAAGCTCTAAGGCCCAGCTATAACATACTAAAATTTGAGCCCGCTCGATGCCATAGGGGCGGAGCTATTGAGAAAACAAAAAAAGGGGGGTCTTCAAAATGGCGGAAGGAGGGGTGGGGGGTGGGGGGTCAATGCACCAAGTTGCAATTTTCACCCGATATATAACCTTTGCCGAAAACCGCAAGTCGATATCTTTTTTAGTTTAGGAGCTATTAAGCTCCAAAGAGCGGCCGGCCGGCCGGCCGGCCGGCCGGGAACGTAAAATAGCCACATATATATTCGTGATCAGGAAGTGCTGAAACACATTTTGGCCAAGTTTGAGGTCGATCGGACGACATGAAATTTTGTTAGGATTATAGTAGGTGAGATTGTTAAGAATCTCACCTAATACGACATCCCGTCGAATTTGTTAAAATTGGCTTTCATTCTCTTTCCTGATTTGAATTCTGGTTGTAAATTTGTTTTCTTGGATAGTTACTCTATCTAAAGAAAGGAAGGAAGTCCACCTACTGGTGGTGACCAAGACTGGAAGACATGGAAGTCTCTCAATCCTTTGAGAAGCGGCGTAGTGCGTTCGAGAGACAACAGACTACGATGGGGATTCTCCGAATGTGACTGTGGGGTGATCCAATCCAAACCACACCCCACTCTTTTTAGCGTAAATATTTACAACATAGCAAATAGCTAAATTTGTAAAAAAAATATTCTAGATTCATACAACCTTCTACTTTACGATTACATACGTACATTAGAATGAAAGGGACAGATAATCCTAACCGGCTTATGTAGGTGAGATTCTTAACGTGAGCTAACTCGGAGTGCATGCAAATTCGATTTAGAGCTGAAATTGTGAGTCGCCATTCAGTTATCTTAAATCAAATTCGTGAAATTATACAAATTTTGTATTTGAACCAAAATGTCAAGGATTTGGATGAACTGACAGAAAAGTGTTATATGGGTGAAATGTAGACCAGAATGTTCTCTATAATTTTGCCGTAGAACTTGAACTCATCGATTACTCAGAAGCCAAGATAAGCGAGGTTTTTTGTTTCTTAACTCGTTTTTTCATCCAGAGTTCCCCAAGTAGTCATTTGTTGAACTTCAACTATATCAAAGAATTGTTGTATTTTGCGGGACTTTCCATTTAAACCCCTATTTTAAGTGTCTTTGTGGAGTAGAGGCAGTGAAATTGGCATTTGAGTGATTTCAAAGCGTTATTACCCAATGGGCAAACAATTACTCTGACTCAAAAATGACTGGGTTTTGTTCTACAAGAAATGGTCAAAAAATTACTCCTAATTGGAATCTTAAAAATTAGTCGTATTCGCGTCGAATTCTAGTCAGAGCATTACTCAAAATTGAGTTAGTAATACATTAGTTATTTTACGCGCTTAAAATTTACTCTAACATGAAGTAATAAAAGCGACTCCAAGGGACGGTCCTTTTCCGTACGAAAAAATGACGCACCAAAACCAGTGCACTTGCCATCCTTCTCTACCGCATATGTGCGAAATCGACGTACGTACTCTCAATGAAAAAGTCAAATGCACTCCATAATTTTGTGCTATACTATCACCTTAGACACCGTTTTCTCATTAACTCTTCACATATTTTATTGTTTTTTGCTACGTTCTATGTAAATTTCTCTATTTTTTCCCTGTTTCACTACTCACATTTGCGAATATTTTTGCCGTTCGACCATTGCTGAATGAGCCGTCCGACATGTCGAAAACAGTCCAGCTGGATGGCAACAACACACAAAAATCTTTTAAAATTTTTACTAAATAGGACTTTTAGACACAAGATTTTTATCACACAATACTCCTGAGACAGGAGCAAACACCTGAATAACAATATTTAATTTTCCATAAAAATTGTCCGGGTATTTATCAACCAAAACACTGCCTAATTTTCGCTTAATTTTTGTCGGCACTGTCTTTTTATAAATCACAACACATTTCTCTACTGGAGGAGCTTTTCCTTCTAATGTTACACTATAATATTATTGAGAAAACACGCGAAATTGCCAACTACTTTGCAAATTCACAGCACTGAGTATAATTCTATTTGCCATTTGACAAGTGAAATTTCCCCTCAGACATACCCAGCGAGGGGAAGATTATTTATAGGGACACTGGAAGTCACTGGAAGAGTCCATTTTGGCGCGTAATTTTTAAGTCGTTGGCGAGTAATCTCAGAGTTATTACGACGCCAAGTGACTTTCGTAATAACCGTCATATTATTCCCCACTTTCCGTCATTCGACGCTCTGACGACCGTCACAGTACCCATTTTTGGATCCAGAATACATACATCCAACAGTAATATTCCTCAAAATTGCCGTTTGGGTATGGGAAAAATCAATTTTTTCACACTTAAACGGCAAAATCGGAGTGATAGTGTAGTCTGAGCGGAAAATGATGTATGGACGAAATGTAGAGACAAATGTGCTCTACAATTATGTTGAAGTAATCATCAAAATCGGTTCAGCGACAGTCGAGATAATTGAGGTTATGTGATATTGAAATTGGTTTTTCGACTGTGGCGCCCCTGGTGTTGGTCCCACAAAGTTCAAATGTTCTAGAAAGTTGTAGCATTTGGTGAGATCTTTCGTTTAAGCCCTCATTCATCAAAATCGGTCACATAGAACCGGAGATATGATATTTTGAATTTCGTGAACTTTGACCCCTCATATCTCCGGTCCTATTATAACCACAGCGCACTTACGCACCATTTTGGAAACGTCCTAGACTGGACTACAACATAATAAAATTTCATTAACTTGCACAAGGGACTTTTTGAGAAAAATGAGTTTGAATTTCGGTGAATTTTGACGCTATCGTAGCGCCACCTGTGGTGACTTTTTGAACTTCCATCTGAAAGTGCTCATCGAGACGAAACCAAAAACCCAAAATTTAGGTCAATATGTTAATTAGAACCGGAGATAGAGGCCGGTCCATATTCGAACTTTGACCCCTTATGGCTCGGGTCAGGGGTTATCGATCGACTTAAGTATTTTTTTGTTTGATAGGTATAATCAGCGGCTATAACATAATAAAATTTCAGCTCGATGCACAAAGAAATTTTTGAGTTATTTTACTTAGAAAATTGAAAAATCTTCTTTTTAAAAATTAACGCCCCTAGCGGTGGTTTTATGAAATTGTGATGTTAGAAGGGGAAGTGGCATTTCATGAGAGCTTTCCAAAACGCCCTCACTTTTTAAATTCTGACAATTGGAACCGGAGTTATGGCCATTTTAAGAATTGTTTTTTGGACCCTTATAGCTCGGGTCAGGGGGGTCGGGGGACCTTAAGTTTGGTATTGATCGAAAGCTCTAAGGTCCAGCTATAACATACCAAAATTTGAGCCCGATCAATGCCATAGGGGCGGAGCCATTGAGAAACCAAAAAAAGGGAGGTATTCAAAATGGCGGAAGGAGGGGTGGGGGGTCAATGCACCAAGTTGCAATTTTCATACGATATATAACCTTTGCCGAAAACCGCAAGTCGATATCTCTTTTAGTTTAGGAGCTATTAAGCTCCAAAGAGCGGCCGGCCGGGAACGTAAATTAGCCACATATATATTCGTGATCAGGAAATGATGAAACACATTTTGGCCAAATTTGAGCTCGATCGGACGACATGAAATTTTGTTAGGTTTATAGTAGGTGAGATTATTAAGAATCTCACCTAATTACGAATTTATATTTATGCTTTGTAATGTAATTATGCATGTCGACTAATATAAAAGCTCCACTGTATCTAATAAAATAAAAGCACAATCATATAATTTTAATAATACGTGATTTTGTTATCAGTCTCACGCTCCGTCATTGTTCCATCAAGTCATGTCACTTAAGGACGAGAAGATTGCCATTGACCAAAATTCAACAATAACAATGAAATGTTTAAAATCTTAGAAAATCCAACAGAGACAGAATCGATGAGTTTTTTACCTTTATTGATGACTGGAACATAATGGTTCATAAAATATAAGAAATCTTAATAATAATTATTATTATTAATTTTCATTCTAATGAAAAGTATTATATAATATATCTATGTAGTTTCTGGCGCTAAGAAAGTTTTGCTAAAAAAAAGAATTGGAAGTATTAAAAATAATACTAAAATGTAATCTCAAGTTATATGGAAATTTGAAACTTACTTAATGAGTTTAAAGTTCAAATTTTGAGTTTTGTAGAGATAAGTAAATTAGTTTGTATAGTTCTTGATATTTTTTGTAGTTTTTTTTTTTAATTTAAGAGAATTCACCTACTTTTCCAAACAGTCTTTGGCTCGGAAATGGTTTTTCTCCTCTCTCTATTCTGTCTGGCCTTTTCCCAATGCATTTGTAACAATGATATTGTAACAAATAACATAAAGTCTGTTAAAGGAAATTTCCATTGTGTGGTCCTGAAGGCTGGAATCAATGCTACTCGTGATCATGATACTGTGACGAATTTGCCTTTTAAATGGCTAGGGGTTGTGAAATATTCAAGACACGCCCCACCCCCCTATCAACACAATACGCCTTTGGGTCCCTTACACCCCCATACATCCGTTTTGGGGCGAAAAATCCAGGATATTCGCTTAAGTGCAATTTTTACACTTAAGCGTATACTTTGGGAGGGCAACATGTATGTCTATAAAAGACAATTATGGCAATGTCTGTGGAGGAGATAGAGAATTCTAGAGATAGATTCTAAAATTCTAGAATTCTAGAAGATAGAGATTTCTTCACCCCCTAATTTGTTCTAACCCCCCTGCGTTTGTTACAAGGGTTGGGCTCCTCTACCAAGATTCATAACAATACTTTCACAATGAATCTTAACAATCTCTCTATCGTGGAGAAAATGGCGGTTCAACTTCAGTGGAATTTTCCAATTGAAATTTTTCTACAATTTTTTTTGTATCATTCTGGAACCCCCTCACCGACATTGTCAAGGTTGACAAACCTCAGTGATTTTCACTTGACCACTGAGGAATACACAGCGTGTCGAAGGCTCTGGAGAATATAGTTGATTTTTCCATATATCTATTCTAAAGGTTAAAAGCTCCACAAATTGTGTTGCCGCGTCGCCGCCGGTCAACAAATTAAGTTATTAGTTTAAGCATTTCGCAAAGTTGCGACGCTTCGCCACCCCTTTTTTATTATATAAATTTTCATTTGAATGACAATAATCGTATGCTTCTCCCACAAAACTGGTAAAAATATTTCGAGAAGTAATTTCTTTCTTTTGTGGTAAAAAGTATTTATTATTATAATTTTGTGAGATTTTAAATTTTAATATGGCGTCTATTAACAATGTATATTGCGAGATATAAAAAGACTAGCTTTTTAAAGGTATCAGAGCATCTTCCGGGAATTGAGTGATTAATCAGTTAATTGAGCCTGTGAAACTTTTGACGAGTGTCATGATTAAATTGAAACTTCCATCGAGATTCCTTTAGGAGCACTGTATTCTCCCGGCTGATGATGCTGTGTGAGCAACAAATTAAAAGGAGAATGACTGTTTCTGAGAATTGGACTTCGGCTCATCGTAGTGAGGCGGAGATCTTACCTGGATCGTGTGGTATTTAGTGGTTTTTTAAGGTTTAATAAAACTAAAATATATGGTTTGTGCCCTGATGCTTGATTATTAACGACTTCACCATATTTGAGTTAGTTATTTCTTCTCTCCACACATCTGAAACAGTATGTATTCTTTTCCTTTGGGGATAAAGGTAAATAAACCAAACTCCTTCAACTGAACAACAATATGTTGTGAAGCTTTTCTGATTGTGAGGTGTCTGAAATGTAGATATCAGATTTTTAAATGATATAAGTATCTTGTTATTAATGGTTTAATACACAAAAGCCAATTTTCAACAGGTATTTATTCGAAATTAATTATTGGACTTGAGAGTTGAGAAGTCTTTTTTCTTCATTTTCATTTATCTCATCCTCTCTTGGTCTGTCTTCCCGTATATTCTTCTTCTGTATTGAATTATGAACGAGAATGTTATGAATACAAATTGAGTATCTTTCATTTTTTTCTCTCTTCATTTTTTAAACTCATACCTCTGGTTAAGTATATTGAGCTCCTTTTTTTGTGGTTCTGCATGTTAAATTTAAACGCCGATGGCTATTTCAGAAATGTTTATAGGTGCCCAAACTAATAAAATCTTCCAAATATGGTTCCAATTAATTAATAAATATTTTAAGAGCCCCGACTGTTAGTATTTTCAAATTTACAATCATTTATGTGCTCAAATTAAAATTTGCACACTCTTTATGATATGTGAAATCGCCCATCTATTCTCACATAGACATTTAACTCCCAATTAATGAGATTACTTATATATATGTGTGACCTGTGTTTTGTCTCCTTTGAAAGTGAACAAAACTTCGCGGAATATTCTAGTTCGTAATTAGAGATGTTCCGATAAATTTATTGAATTCTATTTAAATTTAGGAGTGTGTATTGAATATTTTAATGACCCATTTCTATGCGAAGAAGTTCTTTTATTCAAGTCTACTATGAGCTTTTATATTACTTTATGAAATTTTTGTGGGTATTTGGTATATTGAAAGAAAATTGTTTACACTTTCATAGAGAAAATACAAATTTCTTCAATAATTCCAAATATGGGAATTGCTCTATAGTGTGTGGCCTCTACACACTACAGAAATTTATGTCCATATTTGACAGTTTTCGCAAACAAACGTATGGACTTTGGTTCAATACAAACTTTGCTCCAAACAAACTTATTGAATGTCTAAAATGCAACTTTTCAGCAGAGAAATGTAAAGTTCAATTGGGGGAGGTGGAGCTCCTTTGAGCTGTGGGGCTACATTGATATACTAATTTTTCACCTATAACTATGAAGCTGGATCTTTAATTATTTTATTGAAATCCACTATTGCTTTATCTATCCAAATTACATTATGTTATGAAACCCAATTTCCTTTCTGGATATTATATGCGAAAAACTTGTATAACAATGCAATCCTACAGCTCAAAATATTCCCAAAGCCCTACCTCTCAATACTTTCAACTTTTGAGACTATTTTTTATATTTAATTTTAAACATTGGATATCTCCTAGTTAACGCTATTTTTAATTTTTTGACAGTAAAAAGTGAATGTAAAATTAAGACTTCTGCATCCAATGAGACCATCTTTTTTGTACTGCTGTAAGTATACTTATAATACTCTTATTTGGAGCCGACGATATGAACACAAATTTCTATAGTATGTTGAGGCCATAAAGACCATTAGAATACGTATTATTATGGAAGAAGTGCTTCATAAAATATAATAAAATCTATATCGATAAGATATTTTTTGTATGACAGTTTTTTTTAAAATAATCTATAGTATTACAAATTTGATTAAATTTGATTTTCACAAAAAACTTAGATCAGCTTGAATTCCAAATGTTAGCCAATTCTGGGTGGCTGGAATTTTTATTATGTAGTGATGATTTAATCACATAATGTAAAATTTAAAATTATTTTAAAAAGCACTCTATAAATGAGTAGTAAAAAAATAAGTTTTTCAAGTAAAAAATCAATTTGATTATTGTTCAATTAAGAACTTAAACTTTCATAAACTTAAACTTTCATAAAAGTTTTGATATGTAGGAAATGAAAAGGTTTTCATATTGCCAGCCAGCACTTTAGATACTTTCCACAAAACTTTTTGTTATACGGATGATTAAGAATGAAAATGATTAGGATTTATGTTATTTTATTGTCTAGACTCTTTATATGTTACTAATAAAATTCAATGTTTTACTTCTAATTTTTTATTATTATAAATAAATGTAATTTTCACTATTTGCAATTTTAAGAAAACTGACAAAAAAATTTAAATCGAAAAAATCTTTTGAAGGCAATGATAAGTGATCGAAGAAAATAGATTATATTAATCCTCTAAATCATACTTAGAGTAAACTTAGAG
Source organism: Phlebotomus papatasi (assembly GCF_024763615.1). Lineage (NCBI taxonomy): Eukaryota > Metazoa > Arthropoda > Insecta > Diptera > Psychodidae > Phlebotomus > Phlebotomus papatasi. The sequence goes on along the minus strand of NC_077222.1, from coordinate 44,926,100 downwards.
GGAGGTGGTCGTTCTTGAGCTAATTCGCTTTCGCTTTAGGTTCCAGCTTAACTAAACGGACGGACGAATTTACGACAAGTCGTAATTTTTGTAAAATTACCGTCGTTGCGGGTGACTTTGCACTCTGCTGTTCGTGAGAGTTTGAACAATTCTAGCACTTATTGATAGTCTTCGCCGATCCGATCTACCATGTCAAAGTATATAGGGATATGTTAAGTACCAAGTAAGGTACAATGATCCTCAAAAGGATTCTTGTAGTTTCAGTAATAATCAATGAAATCCTAGTATAGGTATTTTGTCAAAAAACGACTCCGCGAAAAAGTTATCTGAAGATGCAATTCCAAAATCGATTTCAGAGAAGTAAATTGCCCAAATCTATTCTAAATTTATCTGGCTAGAATAATCCACTTTGATTTTGTTCATTATTTTTAGTAAATTCCTTTTTTTCACTATAGTCTTCCTAAGAACGCATGATTTATATTATAAAATTGCATATAATGGACTTTCTTAAGCTTTATTATAGAAGTATTTGGCCAAAAATTATCCAATTTTTTTATAACTTAAGATAAAATGACCGAGATCTACAAGATGGTGTGGTCGCCATCTTGATTTGACGATTCTGTCCGCCATTTTGAATAACTGTCAAAACAAAAAACTTATCCGATTGAGCTGAAATTTTAGTATGTTCTGGCTGATGTCAAGACCTTTTCAGAACATATATAAAATCCGACCTAGATCAAGCGATTGTCTGGATACTGGGGCTCTAAGTTCAAAATTTTGACATTTTCATTAATACAGAACTACGGAGAGCTTCTTTTATCGAAACCATAACAAAAAAGGCAGTATTATCGTTAGGCGATGAGATCTAAATAACAAACAAAAAGAAAAGTAATGTTTTTCTTTATAACAGCATATTATTTGAAGATATGAAAAACTTTTGCAAGGATGAAAAAATAAGAAAATAAATAAATGCACTTTTCATTTATTTTTTTAATTATGTAAGAGTAAATAAATATATAAAATAAAAGCCTCAACCATTTCTAATGGTTACTGAGGCATTTCGTTTAGGTTTTAAAATTCACGATTAGAAAATGAAGATCGCCAAAATATGAATATTTCAAATTTTTAAACTTTGAGCCTCTGTATCAAGGTAAATACTTGACGTAGACCGGAACATAGATACGTTCTGAAAAGGTCTTGATATCAGCTACAACATACTAAAATTTCAACCCAATCGAACCTGTTTTAGATTTTGACAGTTATTCAAAATGGCGGACAGAAACGTCAAATCAAGATGGCGATCATGTCATCTTGTAGATCTCGTGCATCTTACCCTTAGATGTGAAGATCTTCATTGTCGTTTATTATCAGAAATTGTTGATTTTTTAGTATTTATTAAAAAGTGCAAAGTCACCCGCACCTTATCCCCAGTGCAAGCCTTTTTTCTTGATTTTTTTAAACATAGTAAAATTTTATAAAATTAATGTTAGTGGCACAAAATCCATTCATTAACAACTGAATACAAGTAATTTGACTCAAAAACCCCCCTCCCTTCACTTTAACTAACCACTTTTAGAGGGCAAAGTTGAAAAACAGCGAAAAAACGTGCAAAGTCACCCGCAACGACGGTAGTTTTTTTTTTATAAATTCTACTAAAATTGATACTAAAACATAATATAGTGTGATGTACACTACAATGTAAGGTTGGGGATAGACTGACCTGGAGAGTTTCAAATCGAAACAAAACTGCAGAAATTACAGAATTTTATACAAAAATTGGACTACTTCACATTTCACTATTGGATTCATTGCCAAATCAAAGACCTAATTTAAATCCCTAAATTAATGGTTCCAGCACACCTTTTAGATCAGGAAAATTTTACGAAGTCGAAATTCGAATCCCTTTCTTTTTCATATGCTTTGCATATGTCTATCTCATTCTCTCGCACTCTTCTTCTTCTCTTAAACATCACTCCAAATTCAATTTAGCTCAATCGAATTTGGTATGTGAAAGAATGAGATAGTCGTATGCAAAATATGTGAGAAAGAAAGGGTTTCGAATTTCGACTTCATGAAATTTTCTGATCTAAAAGGTGTGCCCGAGCCATAAAAATGCATGTTACTGCAAACCCTTGATGACAGGAAGAAACCTCCACGCATAACTAGTTTTAGAGCTAAATCTATACTTCTGGATGGGGATTTTGTAACAGTATGGCAATGCAGTATGGGACTTATGCAAATCTTTATAAAAAAGATTTGCATAAGTCTATGCCATTCTTTTGGAGTTAAAGTTGAACCGAACTAAATTTAATTTGGTGTGATGTTCAAAAACAAAAGAATGTGAAAGAGTAAGATAGATGAAAAACTTTTACGAAGTATAAAGTATTTTGTATAAAGTCATTTGTGTACACATTAACATTTAAAAAGAGATTTAAAAAATCTAGTGGAACCTCAAAATGTGATATGAAAACTTTTTGGATGAATGCAAAAATCAGAAAAAAAAACCCATGTGAGTAAAGAAGGAAAAATGAATTTTATATTATACCAAAATATTTTGTTATTGCTTTTCTTCGCGTGACCCCCTGTTGAGTAGCCAACACTTTAAAATGAAATATTTTATTTATTAATGCTCTCCATAATATACAATCTCCCTCACTCTTTTACTCTCCCCATTTATATAAATGATTACTGACTCCCTTTCACACACCACTTCTCGATGCTATTCATCTCGATGGGAAAAATAATGATAGTGATTTTATTAACTTCATCTAGGCGTCGGCTTAGCGTAGGATAAACGGATAATTAGGCACCATTTTCGTGTGGAATTTGTGGTATTTTAACGGCGTGGAAGATTGATCATCACAATCAATTGGAAATAAATACCTCGACCAATTGATTCCAATCAATATAAAATATCGAATAAGAAACAGGAGTCTCAATAGACTTTAGGTGAGGAGGTAAAGTAGAAAAAAAGGCCCAGACATTCAAACGTGCAAGAAACTGAGAAATATTCCAAACAAAATTATTTAATCAAACCCAATTAATGGTCCCCAGGTATAATTTGTGTGTGGTGTTGGAGAAAATCAGAAGCATTTTGTAAATCACTTTCCGTATTGTAGCACTTAAACCCAGGCAACCGATGAACCGGAGCACACAACACTGGCCAACAAGAGATCTGCACAATGAAACGCTATAGACATTCCATCTCAGCGCATCATTAGGCGAAACGCACGAAAGAACGCGCGAAAATACTTGGCGAACCCTCTTCAGTTGGTGGAGTCCAGGAGAAAATGTGGAATATAGTGAAATAAAATAATACAAAATTAACAAGAGATATTGCCAACTAATTTATGGCTTCACACATTTTAAGTTCTCTGTCTCTCTCTTTCCTTTTTTTTTACATCTCAGTCCTCATCCAATACGTATGTATATTAATTTCAAGAACTTGAATGAACCGTACACAGCTGGAGGATTATTGAAAGGGGTGATCTTTTTCTTGTGAATCTCCAATGTTCTTTAATGTGTTGACTACATCCTCTCTTTCTCATTCACCCAGAGACTTCCTTTAGATTACAGAGTGAGATGGAGAGAATTACATTCTGGTAGGTTAATCCAAATTCACTTATAAATATGAATCATTTTAATTTTACCCTTAACATATTCACTAACATCAGCACATTTAAATTTTGTAAAATAATTCCAGAAGAGTGAGGTTACATCTTGAAAACTAAAACCATTCTGTGGTCCTAATGAGAGATATTTTGGATTACTGCTACTGATAAATAAAGAGAAATTATTAATATATCCACATCAAAGCATTAAGAAAACATTATAGTCATTCGAGGAGAGATGGAACACTCTTTTTATATTCAATATTGCGCATACTTCTTGAATGCGAGACAAAGACGAATCTCACTGGTTTATCATTTGAGGACTCTAAATTTAAGATATCAATATTAGAAATGCCTAGATGAAAATAGTCACTTCGAAAAATAGGATTTAAAAAAAGTTGCATTTTGAGGCACTCAAAAAAAGTGAGGGTGAGATGGAACACCCCTAATTTTAGCAAAATATTTATAGTTTATTTTATTAATTTAGAATAGGAGGGAAGTGATTTTAGAAATGAACAGTATTTCATTAAATTTATTGGAGTTTATTTTATTTTTTCAGTATAAATGATTTATTTTGTGGAATATGTGGCTCATATACTTCGATGACAATTTCGCAGAGTGTATCAAGTCAATCTTACCAGAAATTTAGGGAAAATAATTTATAAGATTGACTTGAAAAGTTTTTGAAGAACATTGACCAGAATTCAATGTTCCAACAGTAAGTGTGTAGTGTACGGCTACTTGCAGATCTTCAAGATGAAAAACGTCACGTTCTTGAATCATTAGAAAGCGTTAGGACAGCACCCAAGAAGCAAAATAGCTGCCTTATAGAACGAAGTATTAAACAAGTCTTTTAGTGTACTTTTAAAAGACTTAAAGTGATAATTTTCTGTTGAAATTTCTACAGAAGCTCTTAAGATCCTTAAGAGTGCGCCACTTTACTTATAGTAATCTCAGTGATGGAACCAACAGCGTTATAAGTAAATAAAAAGATTTTTGGTTCTATAATGCCTTACTTAAGGAATTCTACAAGAATATATTAAGAAAAAATTGCTTCTTGGGCAGGACCCTTTACTCACCTTAATAAGATGCCCTAGCTGTAATTGGAGAGATAGTACTGACAGGAAAGGTGGCAGCTCAACAACTTAACAAACTCAACACTCTTCCTGGGATTACTGTACCTAAACTCCTCTTATAGGCCTCGCAAATAGTCCCGTTGAGGTTTTTCGCAGATCGTAGAATACATGAGAACCACAATACTCGGTCGTTAACATCCGGGAAACATTAGGGAATTTTGTGGACCGATTTTAGAATGATTCGTCAAAAATTTTTGTTAGCATTATGTTGTTAATTAGCAAAACAATATAGAAATGTATAGCAATTCTGCTGATCACATATGCCGAGTCAGGTGATATCTTAAATTTAATAAACTTTGACGATTTAGAAGTTGGAATATTTTTGAACGACATAAGCATCTTATAATGTTTTCTTAAAAATTACATTTTCTAATGTTTATTTTCACTGCAAGGCCATTGTTTTGTGACTCTTCTATAACAGTTTAACTTAAAGTATATAGAGCAAATAAGTAACTTTACATTCCAAGCATCCAATCAGGAAGTGAATCAGTTCACTGCATATAGCTGGGACTATGCGTAAATTATAACATAAAATTTTAAACATACACATGGCCTTTATATGTGGCATATAATATAATTTACGTGAAATTGATTTGAATCTCTTTATATTTGTGCATAGAAGTATAATGGAGTTTATATAGTTGAACAATGTATTCAATTATTCCGACATAATCAGAAAAGAGCAAAGAATTGCAATAATAATGGTGTTTCTGCGTAGGTTCGAACTACACAGACACTCCATAGGCGCAACTTTGACATTTGCCCTCCACACTCTTTTAAATTAGCCACGTTGAGATTCACACTCCTGATATAACTTCCAGCAGACAAATCCCAAGTCTCTCACATCCAATGTTTACCTTTTAACATTTGCCGCTAACGGGCATGAAAATATTTTTCGGGATAATTAATTTGATATTGCATACGAGGATAGAGCAGATTCAATTCAGCAAAGAATTCACGATCATTCCCAGAAGGGTTGACAAAAAAAAATTACTGAAATTAGATGGGTGAATAATTAAGTTGTAAACTGATATACAAACACGGCTATTTATGTTCACAGATATTACACACATTTACACACCACTAATTAATTAGAATGAGACGAGTGATTAATTAAATGCTTGAAGCCTTATTTTTTATTGTATGTGATCATAATCGTAAATGCATAAATAAATTGATTATTCTGAAACAACTCAATTAATTCAACTTCTTCAGACCATTCAAACGGCAAACACTATAAAATCCATAAGACCAAACTATTTAAGATATAAGTGTATAGAATTTTATGGGTACCCCACTGAGTGCGTTAAAATCAGCATTTCCCTGTACCCCCAGCCAGGTAAATGTGAGAGTGACCAGAGGGAGCACCACAGAATGATCATCTCCCAACATTGCCTGTAACAACCTGGAGAGCATGGATGTTTCTTCACAAGCAAGTATTAATCTCGCGCCTACAAAACTAACAGCGTCTTCACCTTCCTCACCACACAATCCCGTCCATGTCAAGGTGTTGTCTCTTTCGTGTACCTCTTTTATTCCCCCAAAGATCTCATATCAATCTTAGAAATTTCTTTATTTCCTCTCGATTGTGCATTCTCAGGTTTTATTATCCTTCCGCAAGATTCACTTTCAGGCCGCAGCTTGAATCAGCCTATAAAAATAAACAGTTGATATGTGGCTCATAGAGGGATGTTGTAAGATGTTATTTTCAGAAATAAAATGTTGTCATGGCAATATATATACCATTCTTTGGTGTTGTATAACACTATAAGGATGCAGCTGATACTCTTATTAATATCATTAATTTACTAACTGCATGTTACTAACGCAAATAGCCTTATTTATAAGAAGTATACTATATAGTTCTATGGACTATTTTTGAAGGGTTAAGAGAGTCAAAAAGATTAATTTTCTCTATTTTTTAACACAAAAAAGGAGATGGGATAGCGTATCAATCTCGAACTCACATCTCTGAATTCTTCTTCAGAGCCAACCCTGAATTATCTTTTTGCATGTTTTTTTTATATATACCAGTTTATTAGGGAATTAATTCATTCAGAAATCGGAATACAAATGACTAAGTGTGCATTTTAAAATATTATTAACATTATTCAAGAAAAATACTTCAGTTACAATTAGGAGAAGGGGGGACAATTAGCCAGGGGTAGCCAGTGGATTTTTCTCGTTTCCCTTAAAATGTACGTACATTGAGCAAAGTATTTTTCAAGGAAAGTAGGATCACATCTCTATATTCCCTGAAATTTATAGGTCTGCTCCTGTTATCTTACAATTTAGAAGTTTTTTTTATAAAATGGGTATAAAATTTTAATTTTTATAATACAGTTTTTAGACCAATATTTGGTTTTCTGAATTGCTAGCAAGATATCATAGTAATACGTAGTTTCTGGTTTGATAAAGTTAATAAAGAGTTATTTTTCACTTGGATAAAATTTATCTACTAAATCTACTAAATTATATACTAAAACAGCCTTCGAAGTAGATGTAGCCACTCTTCTGTTCCTGCCTAAAACTACCAAAAACTTTCACTAATAAATGAATAATTGTTGGATTAAAAAGTTACTATGGTTGTTAGATAGGGTAAGTGTGCCAAATTCCGAACAGCTTGCAATTTCGGCCACTTTTTTGTTCCTCGAATTTCCATGAATTTTTAGTTTTTACATACTCTAGAGATTATACAATGCAAAAGAATAACAAAAAAATGTAGCTTCGACAAACAAGATGACGTGAAAAAAGCATTGGAAGAATTCCTGAAGGGCAAGGAACTATGAGAATGAAGGTGGTCGAAATAGGGCACCAAAGCTATGTCTACATTTTGATTCATTTTAAAATGTATTAAGAATGATTTTGGAGTAAATAAAGACGATAAACTGTCGACAAGGTTCTAAGCAACACTCCTTAAGTAGAAGTAATAAAAGAAATCGATTTCTATTAAAGATATTACATATCAAACTTAAGACTTCGGCGCTTGCATGCAACTATGCCGAAAGAAAAATGGTCAAAAGTATATGGGCGCTGGTCCCGGAATCGCCACAAACGAGAGTAGGCGCATTTTGTAGGTACTGATATAAGATTAAAAAATCGCCGGAACCCAGGATGATAAACGCTGGGAGTCCTTGTAAAAAAGCGTTTATCCTTCCGAAATATCGCTGTTTTGACAACGAATTACTCAAGAACGACTAAAGCGATCTTGATTAAATTCCGTATAGGATTAGTGTATTTTTAAACTTTTTATTCATGCATACCACCCCCTCGCCCCACTCTCCATTCTGATAGCCTCCATACAAAATGAGACCATTTTATCTTACGACTTCTTTCTGAGAAGAGGTACAATGCTGAAATACGGCATGCGAACAAGGCTTAAAGGAAAACTTTTTAACCATACCGTCGTTGCGGGTGACTTTGCACGTTTTTTCGCTGTTTTTCAACTTTACCCTCTAAAAGTGGACAGTTAAAGTGAAAGGAGGGGGGTGAATGGGTAAAATTATTTGTATTCGGTTGTTAATGAATGGATTTTGTGCCACTAGCATTAATTTTATAAAATTTTACTATGTTTAAAAAAATCAAGAAAAAAGGCTTGCACTGGGGATAAGGTGCGGGTGACTTTGCACTTTTTAATAAATACTAAAAAATCAACAATTTCTGTAATAAACGACAATGAAGATCTTCATATCTAAGGGTAAGATGCACGAGATCTACAAGTTGACGTGGTCGCCATCTTGATTTGACGTTTCTGTCCGCCATTTTGAATAACTGTCAAACCCTAAAACTGGTCCGATTGGGTTGAAATTTTAGTATGTTGTAGCTGATGTCAAGACTTTTTCAAAACGTATCTATGTTCCAGTCGACGTCATGTATTTACCTAGATACAGAGGCTCAAAGTTTAAAATTTTGTAATACTGTCGTTGCGGGTGACTGCACGTTTTTTCACTGTTTTTCAACTTTACCCTCTAAAAGTGGTCAGTTAAAGTGAAGGGAGGGGAGTTTTTGGGTAATATTATTTGTATTCAGTTGTTAATGAATGGATTTTGTGCCACTTGCATTAATTTTATAAAATTTTACTATATTTAAAAAAATCAATAAAAAAGGCTTGCACTGGGCATAAGGTGCGGGTGACTTTGCACTTTTTAATAAATACCAAAAAATCAACAATTTCTGATAGTAAACGACCACGAAGATCTTCGTATTTCAGGGTAAGATACACGATATCTACAAGATGACGTGGTCGCCATCTTGATTTGACGTTTCTGTCCGCCATTTTGAATAACTGTCAAAACCTAAAACTGGTCCAATTGGGTTAAAATTTTAGTATGTTGTGGCTGATGTTAAGGCCTTTTCAGAACATATCTTTGTTCCAGTCTACGTTAAGCATTTACATAAATACAGAGGCTCAAAGTTTAAAATTTTGAAATATTCATATTTGTGCGATCTTTGTTTCCCAATTCTGAATTTTAAAACCTAAACAAAATGCCTCAGTAACCATTGAAAATGGTTGAGGCTTTTATTTTATTTATTTATTTACTCTTATATAATTTAAAAATAAATGAAAAGTGCATTAATTTGTTTATTTTTGTATTTTTTTATCTTTGCAAAAACAGATTTAGATCCTCAAATAACATGCTGTTATAAAGAAAAACATTACTTTTCTTTTTGTTTATTCGTTAGATCTCATCGCCTAACGATACCGGTGCCTTTTTTGTGATGGTTTCGATAAAAGAAGCTCCCTGTAGTTCTGTATTCATGAAAATGTCTAAATTTTGAACTTGGAACCCCAGTATCTAGACAATAACTTGACCTACATCTTATTATAAATATGTTCTGAAAAGGCCTTGACATCAGCTACAACATACTAAAATTTCAGCTCAATCGGATGAGATTTTTGTTTTGACAGATATTCAAAATGGCGGACAGAAACGTCAAATCAAGATGGCGACCATACCATCTTGTAGATCTCGGTCATTTTATCTTAAATTATCAAAAAATTGGATAATTTTTAGCCATATTACTTCTATAATAAAGCTTTAGAAAGTTCATTATATGCAATTTTATAACATAAATCATGCGCTCTTAAGAAGATAATTGTGAAGAAAAATATTTTAATAAAAATAATGAACAAAATCGAAGTGGATTGTTCTAGCCAGTTAAATTTAGAATAGATTTGGGCTATTTACTACTATGAAATTGATTTTAGAATTGCACCTCCAGATAACTTTTTCAGGTAGTTGTTTTTTAACAAATTACCAATACTAGGATTTCATTGACTATTACTGAAACTACAAGAATAATTTTGAGGATCATTGTACCTTATTTGATACATAACATATCCCTATATACTTTGACATGGTAGACCAGATCGGCGAAGACTATCAATAAGTTCTAGAATTTATGAAAGTCTCGCGAACAACAGAGTGCAAAGTCACCCGCAACGACGGTACTCATGTTTTGGCGGTCTTTATTTTTTAATCTTAAATATTTCAAACCTAAAGGAAATGCATCAGTAACCATTAAAAATGCTTGAGGCTTTAATTTTATATATTTATTTACTCTAACATAATTTAAAAAATAAATAAATAAACGAAAAGTGCATTTAATTATTTTTTTTATTTTTAATCTTTGTAAAAGCAATTTTAAGATTATTAAATAATGCGCTGTTATAAACAAAAACATTATTTTTTTTTGTTTGATCTCACCGCCTAACGATAGCGCTGTCTTTTTCGTGATAGTTTTGACAAAAAAAGCTCCCTATAGTTCTGTATTCATGAAAATGTCAAAATTTTGAACTTGGAGCCCCTATATCCAGACAAAACATTGACCTAGGTCGGATTTTATATATGTTCTGAAAAGGCCTTGGGCATCAGCTAGAACATACTAAAATTTCAGCTCAATCGGATGAGATTTTTGTTTTGACAGTTATTCAAAATGGCGGACAGAAACATCAAATCAAGATGGCGACCATGCTATCTTATAGATCTCGGTCATTTTATCTTAAGTTTCCACAAAATTGGATAATTTTAAGCCAAATACTTCTATAATAAAGCTTAAGAAAGACCATTACATGCAATTTTATCATATAAATCATGCGTTCTTAGGAAAATTATAGTGAAAAATAGAATTTTAATAAAAATAATGAACAAAATCGACGTGGATTATTCTAGCCAGATAAATTTAGAATAGATTTGGGCAATTTATTTCTCTCAATCCGATTTTGGAATTGCATCTTCAGATAACTTTTTCGCGGAGTCGTTTTTTGACAAAATACCTATACTAGCATTTCATTAACTATTACTGAAACTACAAGAATCCTTTTGAGGATCATTGTACCTTACTTGGTACTTAACATATCCCTATATACTTTGACATGGTAGACCGGATCGGCGAAGCCTATCAATAAGTGCTAGAATTGTTCAAAGTCTCACGAACAGCAGAGTGCAAAGTCACCCGCAACGACGGTATTGATATTCTAGATTAGACTACATAGATTTTTTCAGGATGTTTGAATCAATTTTAACTCAATTACAAAAATTTCATAAAGAAGTGAGCTAAAGCCTTTTCCTTTAGGTTTAAGTGACATATTTAACATATTTAACATCAATGGGTTTCAGTGTACCAAGTGAAACTATACATATTTGGTATCTTCAGTTTAAAATTTTGTCCGGAAGACTGGTGGCGATTAGTACCCCAAAAATGTCTATATCTGTCCCGGCCGGGGAGCTTGTAGCCAATCTGTCACACATTTTCCATTATCTTCTCTAGCAAGTCAGTAATTTTAGAGCTCTGAACTACACTGTTTCATACAGCCAATATCCTAAAAACGCTTGAGAAACCTAATCATTTTTTCACAAATAATGCGCAAAGAAAAAACTGCATTTGCTAGCTAAATGTACTCCGATCTAGAGAATATCCAGAAGGAGGGGGTGGCGGAAGTCTAGGATATATGGGTCAAATGACCTCCATGAAGAAGCGATGTTTTAAAAATTATGTTTTTGAACGAGAAGGAATGGCCTGGGTAAAGAACTAAACCTATGCAATTTCGGGCGATTTTGATTGATTTATGAATTGTTTAAATCGGTTTTGAATCAATAAGCGGTAAATGATGCGAAAGAATATAATGCGAGGTAAGCATCTAAGTCAAGAGCTTGAGCATTTCGCAGAGTATGAGTTGTTTTGCTATCCTTTTTTTTTACAATATTAGATAGAAAAATAAAGAATCTCAACATTATTAACATCGTGATAGTTTCAATTTCCGATTCTCTTTTCAAGTTGATCGTCACGTAATGTTTGTCCAACACTTTCGGACAGATGTTTTCATTATCATATCACACAAAAGATATTCAACAATATTGTGGTCATTTGACTGCGTGGATAAATGGATGAATGGCATGTTTTGTGTGGAAAACCCCAATCAGTAGCTATTTGAGGCTTTAGCACTTTACCTGAATGCTACTTTGGGTTTTGTGAGCATAAATGTCGCTCACGTATGGAGAATCTAAATTGATATTCTACACTTTTGACGCTTTCGTTACACATTTTATTGGTCATTATGGACGAATGTTTCTGTGTTTTCCAGATGCAATAGAGATAACGAATGGAAACAGGAGGAATTGACATAAAAAGCAATGACACTCGGTGCGAATTAAATTACATAATGACAATCTCTCACTCAGATGAGTGGACTTCGAAGAATTAAACACAATGTAGCAGCCAAAGGCTTAAAGTTATATTCTGGTATAATTTCTGGGTGATACAGGAGCACGTGCGCAGTTTATTAAAATACGTCCACTCCAGATTTAAATGGCATAAAAATGTGATGAAAGAAGCTAATAAAAACACACCAACAATGGTTAAATGTTACAATGATGAACCGCCAATTCGTGAAATTCCGCATGAAAAGGTCCATTCGGTCCGTCCAATAACAAAAAGTCAACGGCAATATTTAATGGCACAGTGAGATTGCACCATTCTGAAAACGCCGATTAAAAGTGGCAAAAATGTTGAATAGCTTCTCATCTTTTTTCATCCAACTTGCTACATATTTTCGTATCTCTGACCCTTTCCTCGCTCTTGTTTGGCATTATCATAAATGTGAACAAGTTACAAGATATTTTGATGATTTCTGAGCATGTCTGAAGTGATGCAAAAAAAAAGAAGCATATAAATGAAAAGAAATGAGACAAGACTCTTATTTTGCTCACTGGCGAATGTGATTGTGTCATTAATATTTGAATAGTGAATAATGTCTTCTGAAAACTGAAAGATTTGTTTATTGATAGGCAAAAACAATACAAAACGATACCCATTGTACTCATCCCCGCGCATAACTCGTCTCATGAAAATCCACCTCAACACGCAGCCCATAAATCGTCAAGATTTTTTCGGTCAATTTATATTCCTACTAAATGCATTATATTCACCCGACTCAACATCCTCAACACTGCCTTGTAACAAACAGTGGCACATTAAAAACACCATGTTGGTGCTTCCAGAAGATCAAGATCGCATCCAAATCGCATCAATTCAATCAAAAACTCTCTGCGAAAAAATTATAGTTGACAGCCGAGTTTTGAGCGCGAAGTATACACTCTCTGTAGCATAAGATACGCACCTACCGAAACATCCAAAACAAGGCGCGCCAAAAGGTCTCTTCTTGCAGACTACAATAGGATCAAGAATAAGAAGCTGCAGCTGATCTTAGATAATTCTCCAAAAAATGGGATTCATTCTAACATAACTTGAATTAACACTTTTGACTACAAGACACTGAGTGCACATTTACACTTAACAAAGTAATGCTTGTTTGCACCATAACTTTGAATTGAACTATACTGAAAAGCATTGATAATAAAATAGTAATTTTTAAATTATTGAGACATTATTATTCATTTTTTATCTCACCCTTTTCTAGCTCTAGTTTCCTTTTTTTTTTTAAATGGTTCAAAAAATTTCTTTCGTTTTTGTGTGTATTTTTGGGGATTATCAAGGACTTCTCCGGTGATTGCCAGTGAAAGGGGTCACCCCAAAAGGAAAAAAACTTTTTTAAGTCTTGCCCAAAGCTTTCGGTCCCGATGTGGACCTTATTCAGTGGCGGAAAGGCCGTGATTTTTTTTTAATTTTGCAACCGTTCTATTTTAAATTACAAAGGTCATTTTTCTTTCTTTCTTATAGAGGGATTTTAGAGGTTTTTTCAATCATCAACTTCACTCTGGGCAAGACTTTAAAAAAGTGTTTTTCCTCGTTGGGTGACACCTTTCACTGACAATCACGGGAAAAGTTTTTGATAATATCATTGCGCCAGTCACATCCACAAAGATTTTTGGGGATAGTCCAGCTTTTTTAAATATTCTAATGGTCTCAAAAATTGCCATTTTTGAAATCCATTCACTCTGGAAGACTCAACTGATATTGTTGACTGTTGATTTTTAAAGTCTTGAAATTTTCCGGTTGCATCGGTTCCAAACGGTAATTGATCACTAAAGCGATCGTAATTGATATATCTTTCTTGAATACTTCTTTTTTTTAATAGTATGTAGGCTTATAACTGGGACTAGATCCCGAATAAGAGTTATCAAATTATTGCACCCCTATGCTCCGCCTCCGCATAAGTCAATATTATCTAAATCTAAAGGTATATTTTTTCCAATTCCTCTATTATCGCTTCAAATTTCATTAATTTTGGGACATGATTTGATATGACCAAGCTTATTTAGAAGAAATTTTGGTCATTATCAATGAATGATACGTAATACCAATACGTAATACCAAAAAGATCATATTTTTTTTATATTATTTGCGTCAGTCAGTCGCATATAACAACCAATCTCCTATTTCTCTCCTATAGAGTTGAAACAGAAATTTCTCGTATGATTGTACGTATGATTGTACGTATGATTGTACGTATGATTGTAATACGATTTTTTGAGGTTTTATCTGAGGTATGAGGGAGCTTGGCAGAATCGTGATGAGGAAAGTCGAGCTTACTCGTTCAGCTAAATTATCAGTTTTCAAAGCTATGTTCATTCCTATTCTCACCTATGGTCATGAGATTTTGGAAATGACCGAATAAGTCAGATCGCGAGTACAAGCTGCCGAGATGAGGTACCTCCGGGTGGTTAAGGAAATCACTCGCCGAGATCGAGTGAGGAACGTAACCCTTCGTGAGGAGCTAAGAGTCAAGGAGTTGCTTCTTTGAGTTTAGAGATCACAACTTCGATGGTATGATCACGTTTAACGCATGGATGAAGAAAGATTCCCCAAAAAAACTTAACAAGCCAATGTTGTGGAGAGCTAACTTCGGAGCAGACCTAGCACAAGATGGCTGAATCAAATAGAGGATCTTGCGTTGGAGCGCTCTGGGATTGACGCCGAACATCTTCCTGAAGTGGCGGACGATCAATAGGCGTGGACTGTTAACCTTGATGTCATGGGCCCGCGACCCCAATGGAGATAAGTGGTTGAAACTGATGATAATGATATCTAATAGCTTTTTCATAGCTATTGTACTAAAACTTTCATAGCTCTTCAATACTTGTAAGTTTATATAAAATTTTATATTTAAGCGCTTTACATTTAAAGAATTCTTAGCTACTGACTTCTTTTACTGCTCGAACTCACAGAGAGAGCAGTTATATTTTGTAGCTAATATATCTTGAGGCTGAGACGTTAATGGAATAGATCTCTCGAAAATTTGCAATACATTTGATTTCGACATTGATCGCCAATAGCAATTATTCACGGTTTCATCCTTAGTGGATGCATCACTGTTATGATTCTTTGCTTAAACACCCTAATTTGTTCTGTAAATTACATGTTAATATAAAAGTTGGACATGTAAGAAACTCTGAAAGAGACTAATTATGGAAATATTCTTAACATAAAATGAGAAGAAGCTTGAAAGCTGCCAATTATCCATCAGTATTCCCAGAAAATCATCATGGACAAGCCAAAATGTGTGTAAAAAGTGCACAGAACAATCAAATAAAAAAGAATTACATCAATATTTGTGTCTGTCTTGCATTAAAATCCACTTTCTATGGAATATAAGGTGTTAAATAAGAGGTATCATTTATTTGGAATTCTGTTCTCGTTTGCCTTTAATTCGAATGTGAAAATTGAGATTTTGACTCCACTTGACACCATCACCGAAAGACCCAAAAGACCGTGTGTTTGCGGAATGTTGTGAGATTTCAACTAAAGATTTCGTTATTCAAGATCCATCCATTTGCTTGTTTATTCCCTGAGACGATATTTTGATTCTTGCCAAAGACCAGGGGGAGACAGGGGTGTGTCTTTTACACAAATTTACACCAAATTCTACAGCATCATCAAGAATGTTTGATTGTCTTCTCGATTTGTTCTGGGACATTCTTGGAGCTATGTGGATGTGGAAAAAAAGCACTTTAAGGCTCTTTTTGCCGCCTTTTTTGGGATACACCGATTTTGATTTTATGAAGAACATCCATTTGACGAAGTATAGAAAAACACAGGTATGCTATCCAAAAATACATTCAAAATACCTGAATAATGTGCAAATGGGATTTTGTCACATATTTTCGTTTCTCACCTCAATTTAGTTAGAACAATGGGCAAAAATTCTTAATGACCGTGTGCTCCTATGCTTAGCAATTTTACTCTTTTCGGCGAGTGCTGAAGACGAAGGTGACGAAATTCTAAACATTAGGACAAGCACGAAAGAGGAGAATAAAAGTGGCAACAAAAAAACTATAACTTTTGACAACAATCCACTGTGTGTTTGTGGCATTTAAAAATGAATTTAATAATAAGTCATCTTAATAGAAGTTTTCCATGTCATTGTGGAATTTTAATAAAGACTCTTCGGTGAGGATGAGGACTGTGTGCTTTATTAGCCAGATGTGTGTGCAAAAATGAGTCGTTGTCAGGAATGTTATCGCACATTTGGATGGTGGAGAATCTCCCGGTGTTGGCTCTTGGAACGCCAAGAGATCACCATTTATTTGTATGCGATTTTGTCACACAAAATTCTGAACATGACCTCCGCGGGCATAAGAAATGCTTGTCTTTATTTCATTCATCTTCATTTTCTTACCCTTTTTTCCACTTCAGCAATAATGATATCATGCTGAGAAATTATTGTGCTCACATTTATTCGCTAAATTCTCAGATGTCCACTTCGAAATTAAGAATAACGAAATAGTGTTTAAGCAAAATTCTAGAGAATTTTATGCGAAAAAGATTTGTCAGCATAAATTTACACTGGTATAAATCACACAAATTGACGACTAATTTATGCAGCTTACAATTCACTAATCGCATTAGCATTTAAACTGTGTGAAAAAGATAAACCACTCCATCCTCTTTAAACGTGTCATTTTGATGATCATCGCACGAATTAGGTGACAAATCACAATCAATTTGTGTTGGATTCCAAATGTGCCAATGGAGACTATTTCTTCTGGTTAATCAGTGGTGTGCCCAGTGAATTTGATAAATGGTGACAGAATGAAAATAATAATTATAAATTGTATACGATAACCAATACCAAATGGGTTGAACGCCATGGGAAGCAAGAGCTAAAGATAATTAGATGTGAATCGTCAAAAAAGATCACACAACTGGTGATCACTGAATGTGAATGCGAACGCCGCAATTTATGAATATTCTCATATCTTGCGTAGAAATAAGTTGAGAACACGGGAGAATTGAAGGTAGGACAATGATGATAATAGAGGTAAGATTAAAGGTAGAAAAAGGCGAATAACCACCACCATCGACAATCGTTTAGTGGGGAACTTCCTTTGTGTTTCACGGCTACGACAAAATATATACAAAACGGCGCGCGAAATATGAAAAGGATTTGCCGAAAATATGGCACAGGAAAAAGGTAGAAAATAAAACATGATCAACATGAAGAAACACAAACGCGCTATTGCGAGGGAATAAAATAAAATCAACTCGATATCACTTGAGAAAGACGACGATTCGCGACTATAATGTGGCAGAAACAGCAGCTCACCTTACAATTCCCGCGCGCGCGTTAACAAATGCATTCGATTGGGAGAAACCAAAAGGAAGAAAAGAGATCTTTCCGAAACCCAGGAGAGACTCAAGTGCACACAACTCGTATTCGATGAAGAATACACAGAACCATGCTATTTGTAGTCGATGCGAGAAATGTCATGTTCTATGTCGATTCCTAATCGTTGATTCAATCAAGTCGCGCGCGGCGCAATTTAAATAAGGGGAATTTAAATTAGCCCTGAAGCTTCTCTCGCCAGGTTCTTCTCTCGTTTGGTGGATACTAAACAGTCATTGAGTACAGTACCTACCCACCCGGCAAATTCTGCAGAATTCTGCAGAAATTCGTCAGATTTGAATTACTAACTGCCGAAAAATCAGCAGAATTTCTGCAGAATTTTGTTCTAAGGTGGATCCGATCGTTGTATGAAAATTCTGCAGAATTTTCTTCAGAATTTCTATAGAAAATTTTAAAATTATCGGCAGAATTTCTTTAGAATATTTAGATGATTTCTACATTTCTTCTACCCTTTCTAATGTTTCTAAACATTATTTTAACTACATAAAAATATGTATTTCAATTTATTTAAAATTCAATTTTTATTCAACAATTTTACGTGAATACTCTCTTTTTTTTACAATATTATTATAATGTTATAATACAATATTATTAAATCAGCCATAATAGAAAATTCGAAGGGGAAGGAAATGGTTAGAAAACACGAAAGAAATTCGCGATGCTCACGAAGTCGCACGACTATCCCGAAGCCACACGAAGTATCCGATTGAATGACAAGAAACGTTAAAATTTCAAAAATGCAGAATTGCAGATCGAAGTTTTGCTGGGTATTTTACGTGAATACTCTCTTTTTTCACAATATTATTATAATATTATAATACAATATTATTAAATCAGCCATAATAGAAAATACGAAGGGGAAGGAAATGGTTAGAAAACACGAAAGAAATTCGCGATGCTCACGAAGTCGCACGACTATCCCGAAGCCACACGAAGTATCCGATTGAATGACAAGAAACGTTAAAATTTCAAAAATGCAGAATTGCAGATCGAAGTTTTGCTTCGCAAATTATTTTGTTTTCCGTTTAACTTTAGCCGAAAATAAAATATTCATATTGAAAAAAGACAGGAAGATTTCGTAAAAGACCTTAGAGATTTAAAATCAGTACATTCTCATATATAATTAATTGCTTTGTAACTTTAAAAAACACCATTTTCCCATATTTCAAAAAGAAATGTGCCTTTCATGACATTTTTAAAAATGCTTGGTAGGACAAATAATGACAGACCTGGGGTAATTTGTGAAATTTTGAATCGATCGAATATAGGTTCTAGTATAAAAACTTCCTTGGAAGATACCAAGACGATGAATAAATTTGTGTTAAGAAGCCTAAAATATTTTCTGTAAAAACTTACTAATGCATAAGTTTTGGAAAATATGTTTATCAAAATCTATATTAACTGCTAGAACGATGTTTAAAAGAAAGGCTAAAAATTTCAATATTTATTATCTTTCACATACCTTGCTTGAATGTCTTAAATATTTGGGCATTTAAAAAGGTTGATGAAGGTATTAACCCTCTAACGTCTGATTCTTTAATATGCAAGAAAAAGTAATAAGTTTTTCTAGGCTAATTATGGTCCAACAAACTCAAAAATACAATCTGTTCGTCATTATCTTTTTTAGTTTGAGCGCCAGGTGAGAAAAGACGAAGATACCCTGAGGAGTATGATAAGCGTTTAGGTATCAAATGACTAAAATATTTTTATTTAAAAATATTGAACAAAAAGTAAAATAAATTAATTCTAAATGTTTTTATGGATGACTCTGTTCTATGATTACTTTAAAAATATAAATTTTTAGAAAAAAGCTTTAAATTTTTTATAATTTAGCATTGACAAAACTGAAGTTGTGTCAGTCGCTCTAATTTTTAATAATTCACAGATCAGATATGAAAATGTGACTTTCTTGTATATCTTAAAGATACTACGAAGATATACTGGTGATTATGAAGCGATTTCGGTGAATAATAGAGAACCGGTGAGCGTCGGGTGATGGGGTAGCTTAAAAAAAGACGATTCTTCCCAAAGCTTTCGGCTCGAACTCCAAACCTTCCTCAGTGGCTGCGGTGGGAAAGAGCACTTTTTATTTTGTATTCTGATTTTTTTTGTATTCTATTTTGTACTCTTCCCACCCCAGCCATGAGGAAGGCTTGGAGTCCGAGCCGAAAGCTTTGGGAAGAATCGTCTTAAGAACAGTTTGCTTAATGCGATTCTTTACCCCAAAATTCAGCGTACAATCGAATTTTCAAGCATTCCTAGTTGCAAATACTCCGAAGTTGCCTATAAAGCATCTCAGCTACCATAAGCTTATCTGGGCTTATCACTGGTTTATTTTTGGTGTCCGGTGTCCCATTCGTCTTTAAAATGGTTAACGGTTAAGCTCAAAACTTAGTAAATATTTTCTTTATTTTGTTATTATTTATTTACAATATTGTTCTCGATAAACAAAATTGATAATATTGTTATATCTCATGTAATATTCTTAGAAAAATGTGAAATACAACAATGTGTTCTTTATTGAATTAATAAATTCAACATTAGACCATGTGGAACACAAAGCTGATGATAAATATTTGGTTAATTCAAATACATAGTTCATTGCTCGTTGAACCATTGATACATTAGCACAGGCACAACTATAGTGAATTATCCCAAATTTTAGAAACCAAGGTAAAATCTTATCAAGTTAAGTTAAACAGAATTTCAAAATAAAGTCTGTG
Organism: Phlebotomus papatasi; assembly: GCF_024763615.1. Taxonomy (NCBI): domain Eukaryota; kingdom Metazoa; phylum Arthropoda; class Insecta; order Diptera; family Psychodidae; genus Phlebotomus; species Phlebotomus papatasi. The sequence goes on along the minus strand of NC_077222.1, from coordinate 44,905,543 downwards.
AATAACCTCATGAGGAAAAAAAGCAAAATAAACAAATTTCGAAATGTAATTTCAAATCACCATCGCTTCTAATATTTTCATTATGAACTGTTTTCTATATGTATTGCGCCGAGAAGGGGAAGAAAGTGGAAAGACAGTTCGAACTCCACAATCTCAGGCAATATACATATATGCATATTTTAGTAGATTATTTGTAGGGGATTTTCGAGAACTGAATAATTGGTTTTGTTCTGATTTGATTTATGTTAAATTGATTGATTCTCTTTACGCCGATTATATTTTGTTTTGGCTGCTACAGAAAATTAAACAGAAATTAATTTCTCAATTTAGATAAGAAAACACTCTTTAGTCTTCTTTGTGTCTCCTTCTCTTACTTTGCGTTCTTTATTTCTTTAGGTGTTTTTATTTCTCCTCCTCTTGACTCTGCTGAGTTTATTCATTTGGAAACGTGTGAAGCTCGTTAAGCTTCTAAAATGATGGAATTTTAAGTAAGTAGAAAGAGCAATGGAGAAGAAATGATGTTGATATTGCCATGCTTAACGCGCAATTCATTAATTACTTCGAGTAAAATGATTCAATATATCATGTTTGAAGTTTTTGTGGACCAAGTACTCTTGAAGTTGTTGTCTTAATAAATTGATTCTGAATTTATGGTAAAATGGTATATATGGAGAGTAAAAAGGGTTTACTATGGTATTCACCAATAATTTGGTGCAAGGTGAAAAGATATCACATCACCTTCAGATATTAAGAAATAAAAGGACATCTTTTTCTGTCCAAAAAGACACGATGCATTTGTGTGGTTCTTGATGTAAGCATGAAGAAGGGAATATGTCAAAATGACTAAACAACATGTTTACGATAAAATACCACAAAGTCGATTCAGAACGATTTACAATATAAAGGCAATTTGGAATCAAATTTCACTCGTTTCAGTCTCAATATCACCTCAATATTTTGGGCGTTGAAAATTTACTTTTATTCCTTAGGGAAACATTTTCCTTTTTCTTGTTTTCAATCCCATCCACACAATTTCATACAATCCTCAAGACAACATTCGATTTTATCCATTTTGTCCCATTTTTTCCCTCTTGCTCCAACCCTACATAAATATCCAATTTCACTTCACACTACATAATGATTCCTACACTGATAGAGATACTATTTTCATAAATTAATTTTTAACAAGATTTTCTCATGAGATCGTTTAACGATTGAAAGATATTTCTTTCATGTTTCTCACTGATAAACTGTCTATTTTCCCCTTTTCATGACACTTTAAATTTAGATAGATGTTAGACGAGTAAAAGAAATAAAAGAAAGAAAATCGCTACAATTTTTCAGAAAAAAAGAAAAAAATAGATTTTTTGTACCTATTGATTATATCCTAATGACGTGCTATTACAATTTTAAAAAGGAGAATTTTATGTATAATTTTAAAATGTATAACAAAATTAATGGAAATTTATCATTGTTCTGAATATTTAATACACATACAAATTAACATCCTTTGGGACTCTGAGTTCCCTAAGGAAAATATGGATATTTGGAAAAAAACACATTTTTTTATTAATTATTTTGAAGAAACAAAATCCAATTCTTGTGGATTATTAGAAATTATAGGGATATCCAAATCTTTGATATTTTTTTTAGGATTGCAATTAAATCTTTAGTATAGATATTTTTGATAAAAAAAAGGCAAAGCGTCTCAGCTTTGTGGAATGCTCGAACACGCAAGTTGGAACTCTCCGTGAACTAGTTTTAGTGATGTTTTGGTGCTTACTACTACAATTTGTCTACTAGGGATCAAATTGGTTCGTAAATAACAAAAGTATTTGAAAATTAAAAATTGGTAATAAAAAATTAGCATTTTAGAATGACCTGGCATGAGTTACAAGCATACGGACAAACAAAAAATCTAGGGGAAAATACTGTCCCTTCGAACGTTCATGTCTTAGAATAATGTGAATTTTCTTTTATATTTTCCAAGAGACTTACACATTTCTATTAAATATTAGTTAGCTTATCATCAATTATTGATAATTACGTGATAATTATGTGTAAATCTCTTAGGAAAAATTAAAGAAATTTACATTATTCGAAGGCTTGAACGTTCGAAGGGAGAGTACTTTCCCATAAATACGAAAATGATAAGTCATTCTCAGATATTTATTGCTTTCAAGACCAGTTAAACTTTGACTTTCAAAAATTCAACAAGGCGATTATTTTAGGTCATAGGTATATTTGGACAAAATGTTTGCCTGGACCAACTCCAAAACATATCCAAAAATAAAATAGGTGTGATTAGAAAGAATCACACTCAAAAAAAAAATCTTAGGAGCCATGTGAATTCCATTTTTCGTGTAAAAAATGGAAAATTTTCTAAGAGTAAGGTGATGCTCCTTATTTTGGACAGGTGTTTCTCTCTCGAAATGTCGTGAAGTTTTAGCTTTTGTGATGACTAGGTTGTAAATATAAATGCCTGGAGAAACAAGGGAGCATCATCTCTACGAACAAGATGTAGTGAGAAAAGCCTTAAAAGGCTCCCGGAAAGGCCACGGAATGAGCGAATCCGCGAGTAGGGGAGACTGGGGAAAAATTTGCCAAAACGGATATTTTATTTTTTCACAAGTTATCAGTTAATCTGAATGATTTCTATTTAGCATATTCTTATAAGAAATTTACCGCTCTACAACTTTGATGAGATTATTTTCCTCCAGCTCAAAAGGAAATGCGCTTTTCGAGCCATTTGCCTGGCAAATTTTACCCCGAGTTGTAATTTTTGAGAAATCTAAATCTGGAGGAAAATCACTTTGAAAAAATCGAAAACGGACAACAGATTCGTGTTCAGAATATCCAAATGATACAGCGAACATATACTAATGCATCAATTTTGGAAGTAAATTAATGAAAATTGATATCTCATGAAGGGCAAATATTTTGAAAACAAGGCTCAAAATTTCAATATTTTTTTATTTTCTATATTCCTTGCTCGAATTCCTTAAAGCCTTTGACGTTTATTGAATGAAGGCCATCTATCATAAAAATTTGAAGCCTCTGTCTCTTTTTTCTTGGAAGATATCGAATTTTAAAATTTTAGAATTGCCAAATATTGCCCCAGTCTCCCCTACTTGCAATACCGAAGTCAACTCATTTTAATGAATGATATATCAAATTTCTGGGCTTCTTGTGACATTCTACGGTTCCCTTACATAAACAGGAAGAGGACTTGGTAAGATTGGTTCTTGAAATGGAGAACAATGGGCATCCGATTGAAGCGAATTAGCTGTCCAACCAAGTTGTTCAAAATAAGAGTCAAATTCACCTCTACATATCAATTCATCTTTAAACGTATTACAACTAATTTTAGTAAAAAAAAAAGACGATAAATAGCTTGGTAAGTTTCTAAACAACCCTTCTGAAAAGAGATTAACAAAAAAAATCAATTAGTATTGAAAATATCGCACTTCAAAGTTGGAACATCTATGTTTATAAGCAGATTGTCCAAAATTATAAGCCTTTACCCTATGCTATGAAATTGTGAGATTGAATCTCGGCCGTTGCGAAAAAATATGGATTCCTGGATGGACATTGCAAAAATCAATACTACGTTGGAGAGAAATTGATATACACAGAAAAATTTTGACTCTAAATTTAAGAATTATAATGAATTTATAATACTGAATCAAAGACAAAGAATTTCTTGAAATGTGTCCCAAAATACCCTAGATTTTAATACTAACAAGGTGTTGGAGCCCTTTTAATACCAAAAATATCCTACAAATGTATTGATTCTAGGATCTTTTTTTCTCTGTGTATGCATTACATTTACATCCTCTACCGTTTGATATCTCGACTGTGCGACTGTATTTCCCACATCCCTACTCATACTACAATACATTCTCCTTATATAGCAATTCTGTTTCTCTTGATATAGGATAAATTTTGAAGAAGATTTGGCGAGAAAGTGATAGGAAACAATTGAAAATAATTGACGAAGGGATCAATTGGTCCCAAGTGTGTGATTTTTGGTGATTTTCCATTCAGTTTATAGCCTTCGCTGAAACATATTTTATGTCACATCAAAACTTATGATTTCACCACGATTTTCAATGATGGAATATTTGCAATTAATTTAATTACACGTTCGTCATGTATCGAAAACGTTATTGATTTTTTCAGGCATTTCAATTGTTAAAAAAAAAGAACTTGAGATATTCAAGTGTAATTTGAAAAGCTATTGAATTTGATCGTCACGCGTTTGACGCCAGAAAAAAATACTCACAGTGTAAAAAGGCGAAAGCCGAGTATTTTGTGTGAAGAATGTAAGAGAGTCGAGATGCCAATGATTTGTTCAATGAATACTGACTGGAATTGGCTTATATAAATTATTACAAATAAATGATTACCTGACTGGTCTATTCATCTTACCATGGGTTAGTGAGACGGAGATGAAGAAAGGAAAAAAAAGCTTCAGGTGTGTGTTGGAATTGTGTTTTCTCGAGAATTAGTTGCTTTTACGAGGCTCTATCAACATTAATTAGGCGACTTCTTTTGGCTTCGCCTCGCAGTCCAACACTTTTCCAAGGTGAAGTAACTTTGGCGGCATGTACATCAGTTTAATTAATTGTATTTTTTATGTTATTTGCAAAATTTGTGTATATGGTAAGCCACTTGAGAAAAAAAATCAAAATGGTCAGTAAAAAAAATTGAAGAATTAAATCATTCGCAAATTATTATCTAAAAGTAATAGTAGAAGAATTTAATCCTGCTTTAACAACATTTTTTCTTAATAGATGGACGACTAGTAAATAAAGCGTGTTCAACGAAAAGAATTCTCTTTTGAATAAATACTATCTCTCAAATATAATCCACAATATATATTGAGCGAAATTCAAATAGGTATTTTTGAAAAGGAAGTGGTGTAGGTGGTCGCAGTATGTTTAAATAATTTAACATTGTATTTAAATAATATTTTACAAACGTCAAAGTCAAAAATGAGGTTTTCCTTCCTAACTTTGAACAAAATTGGCCCTAGCGATTTTAATGATTTTCGACTAAGTTTTGTTACTTCACCTGAACATTAATCCATCGACACATTTTCACCAGTTAAATCACCATCTTGAATTATTCAAGGTCAAAGGGCCTAATTTTTAATCGATTTGGTCAAATTAAATTAATTAAAATATTAATGATTTTTTAACATAGGGGAAAGTCCCCATGCTTGATACTGTAAAATGATTTTCAAGGTTTGTGATTATTTTCTGATTAACACACAAACCGAAGCGATTCTTCCACTAAAAATGTCTCACTTATTACGTTCATAATCCCACCTCAAATAGTTCCTCGAAATCCTTAGATTTTCCTCAAGAAGAAAACAGAAATTCAGTGGCGATTTTCATACAAGTTGGGTAAGAGGCCTTCCTGTATAATAATTGATTCGACAATTCGGAGGCCCATATTCACTGTAAAAATTTTACCGGAACTCTAATATATCTGCTTAAATCGTTTGTACGACTGCTTATTAGTTTTAAAATCACTTTTTTGTAATTTTTCTAAGCCATGTTTTTATGGTATTAGGGCGCTAGCGAAAACCATTTTTTTCACTTTGAGTCCATGAAAATGTCACTCTGCAACCGTAAAATTCAGGCAACCGGGTTGAAGGCTATGTCAATTGTCGATAAAATTGGAGGATTACAATAGGTGTAATTATGAAAGAATCACATCTAATGATAGAGTTGCTACATTTAAATTATCATTCATGGACCCTTCTTAAAATATAGGATGGACACAGGTAGAATTTATGAATTTGTCACCACCCTCAAAAACAGTGTCCCCAATTAAAAATATTTTTACATAAATATTAGTACTGATGAACCCTCTATGTGCTTATGATAGTAGTTTTACTGAACAGCGACATTAATTAAGAAATACTTATGAAATATCATGTATCGAAATTACAGTTTTGGACCCATTTTTGATTTTTGCTTGCTGAAACTAGGAAAAAAGAGCTAGGATCCTAATTTTTTTTAGGAAATGTGAGTCTTAGGACCAGCTATTAAAATATATTGCTATGAGTCACAATTATTGATTAACGTAGGAAAAAAATAGTTATTATCAAGCTTGGATCGTATCAAGCATGGTCACTTTCCCCTACCCTCTTCTTGAACAATCAAGTTCAAGATGGTTTTGTGGTAATATAGACAAATTAATCGAAACTAATCTTATATAGGCATCCAAAAAAATTGTTATTTTTTTTCTCTCCACAATGTTAAATGGAAACACTAACATCAGAAATTTTTTAGTGTAAAAGAGATCCGTGTAAATTTCATAATCTTTAGACGACTTTAGATTTTTTTTATTTTTAATATTGTAATACACCTAATATGTATGTACGTACACCAATCTACGCAGAAACTTTGCCTATAAATGTCTCTTATTTTCTTACTGATCTTTACTCATTTGTTCTATCATAAGCTTCGAATTAAACAAATTAATTAATAATAAATTAATATTCCAACGTCGTGAGTTTGCAATTAAAAAAATCGTATGTATGAGAGATCGTCTTAATTATCAGAATGTTTCCGAGTTCCTTTAATGACTATAAGCACTATAAATCAATTTTATTTAGCATAAAACAAGGAAAAACCGCCATCAATGGCGTGAACTGACCAAAGTTTCTCTCATCTCTTCCTCTCATTCCGTAGGAGATGTTCAACAAACAAGCTCAATATATCAAGGCGAAGTGTGTATGTTTCTCTTTTTTAACACCGAATATATTTCTTTTTTTCTCGAATATTTTCCACTAAATACCAATATCACATTAAAATATCAAATATCAACCTGTTGGATATCGGTCTCTCAACAGGGAACGAATAAAAAAGAGTCCATCTTTAACGATCCGAGACAATGATCAGCTATTTTTATAGCGTCTATGCCTTATGTGATGTAACAAATAATAAAAATTTTTATGACTCTATTAATAGTGTTCAGCATTGTAAGTTCATCACTTAATTGGTCAGTGTCATTCAATAATCTCTGTGGTTTGAAATAAATGAGGGAGATGAAAAGGGATCCCTTATTCCCTTTAACATTGCTTATGTCGATCACTCTCTGGACTGATTTCTATTGTTACAAAAGATCACAAAATTTTATAGTTTACGATATCGCTCATCAGTGCATTCTTCTCTGCCTAATATAGCCATTTCATTTAATTAATTGCGTTGAAATGTAAATTAATCTGCTCTTTTATGTAGCTGATATATTATCGAGCACAAAAATTTACATAACAGCTTTAACAGACGATTTTGAATCATTTTTTATTCTGACACGTTTTCTTTAATATGCGCAAATGCATATAGTAATATAATAGAAAAAGAAAGAAGCAGATTTAATGTAGCAAAACACAAAAAATAGGTGTGATGAAATAAAAAATCACTTCAAAAAATTGATGCTCAACAAAAAGAAGTCTCAGAACTTAAGCAATTTTTTTTCTTTATTTTTAAATCTTAATCATTATAATTCATCACACTTTAAGCACATAATTGTGTGTCTCTCTTAAACCAACAAATGTTGAAATACCATAAAAACACATTTCAATCTTTGCCCCCCCCCTCCCTTTTGCCTCAAACAGATACGTTGAAAATTAACAAGCATCAAAGCTAATAATAAGAACAGAAAACCAAATCTTAACATCATCCACCCATAAAATTAAGCGTATCTAAATGCATCATCAACAAATAGTCCTCCACATGGTAAAGATTGACGATGAATGGTTCACAGAAGGAGGAGAAAGAACAAAAGTGGAGAATTTCTATTGCATTTTGCCTCTTTGCCGCACTTATTCCACTTTAGTGAAATAAATAAAATTGTTAGAGTGAAAAAAATATTAGTTCCGTATGTGGTGTCTGGTGATTGGACTGCTATGCCTTTTTATGGGTAACTTACTAATCGTACGCACGACTTAAGACAAATGTCAGCATTTTAATCCGCCCACCTCTTAGCTTTCCCTCTTTTCTCCTAAGAGGACAAATATATTACATCAACGCACTACAGGACCTCCAACAAATTGAGTTATTTTCTACCGACAAAAAAACTACCACCCTCATCGACAGAAAGCAGTGTGACAAAATCATGGGAAAGTTAATCATTTTTTTCTATCTATGGGTGTAAAGGACATTATTTCTGGAAGGAAACCAAGCACCTTTCAGCTTCATTATATTTTCTAGCAATAAAATAAATGCCTTATAAGATATTGTAGAGATGAAATCGTGCACACATTTCTGTCCATTTCTTTACAATTTCCTAATGAAGATTCACAATTTAATATAATACCATCAAGAGTAGTTTTGATCAACGATCATAAAAAAAGACTCGAAGTGAGAAGACAGAGAGAAAAATAACACTTTGTGTGAAAAGATTTATGCTTATTTTCTCTTTAGTGGCAACAAGAAGAAAAAAATCTATCGTAATTGACTTAAAAGTTTATATGACTACTTAAATGTTTAGACATCTTGACCACGTATAATATTTCAATGCGACATTAAATTAACTTTTAAAGTTTTTCTGGAATTATACCACACTTATATAATGTTGATGAATTTATAAATCTTAACCAATCTTAATCTTAAACCAAGGAAATATTCACAGAATTTCACATACTTCTAGATTTCATAAGATTAAAAGATTAAGATTTAAGATTAAAAGCATTAAAGATGAATACAATATATCAAAGTCGTCAAATTTTAATTTTTAAGATATAGCTTTGATGAAGTATTTTTTTTATTAAATTCACTACTTTAGAAAACTCTCTAATAAAATATCCTTTTACTATGTTAGAGGGCGCCACCACTGACACCACTGGCACCCTAAAAGAATTTTCTTGCCAGTGGCCGCCATTCTTTCTTTGTTCTTCATTCAGTTAAGACGCTTTGTAATTTAATTCTCATATAGTCATTTCTTATAATAAAAGTTGAAGTACGATCTAAAATAAAGTAATATCTTTGTTTGGTTTTACGGATACGACCACCTACAACAATAATCCACTTCGGCGACAACGTGGGATAGAAAAATTATATTCCTCTTCTTTCCCGAAGGTAAAGCCACAACATACTATAATTAACACTATTTTGTTAGCACTAGCTTCTCCCCAACGGTTAAACCCCCCGTTGGTATTTGAATTTGGCATCATAGATGTCTCTCGGAGCGGCGCCGATTTCTCCTAAGAGTGTTCCTAGTGTTAGCCTGTGAGTTACCCCTACGGGAGGGGTATCGTAGAGAGGATTAGTATTGTGAGAGTTAGTTCATGTTGGATCGTCGTAGGGTATAGATCGTTAGGAGGAACGCTGAGGGTTCTGGAGAAATCTCTGGCGGCCAAGGCGCTCATCCACGCGATTGCATTGAGGGCTCCGCCCTTACAGATTCCCTGACGGTTCTAACAATTTGTATCTATAATACTTTCAGAATTTGTTGTTTCATCCACTAAACTAAAGCATATGGGAAGTTTGGCATGCTTCGCACGTGCGAGCCTTCGTATAATTCGAATTTTCTCTTTGTTAGGAAAGAGAAGAATCCTAATTTCTTAGCCATAATATAGGTAATTATAAAATTCTTCTTTAGAATAAAAATAAGCAACCTAACCCTACTTTCCTAGGGTCTAGGATCATAAAAAGACAATTGGCCAAAAATTGGTAATTTTGATAGCGCACATTTCGTGTGATTTCTTACAGCTAAGTTCATTTTCCGAAAAAAAACCACTTATAGCAATGGATGTATTGTTAATGTGGGTTGATATTTACGTAATAATTTTTTGTATCAGAGGAAGTTTTTTCCGACTGGCGAAAATCTCACAAATACTACGCTGCGTGTTCGTTCAACCGCTGAAAGTGTTATGGTTCTGCAACCCATCAGGAAACTCCAGCAGCTTGAAAATCAGAACATAACCTCAATGAAAAGAAACAAAGGGAGGAAGAGATGAAGAAAGGGCTCAGAGAAACTAAGAAAATTGAGCTGATAAATTTTTTGTGTTGTCGTATTCGAAATCCTCACATTTGTTGATTTGTCGACATTCGAATGCAAGAAAAACAGTGCTTCAGATAAATAGCAAAAAATTGTTTTAGGGACATTCTTTTAGTGAAATGATGATTTTCAAAGATTCATGACTCTTTCATCTAGCAATCGGTAAAAAATAATTAGAAGGAAGAGCTGTTCCAGGGAAAAATGCAATGATGAACCTATAGGGGAATGTTGGCATAGTTCGCACAGAGTGAACCTTCAAACAACGCAAATTCTCTCTTTATTACAAAGAGCTAGTTCGTCATTTTTAGCCATTTATTTATTTAGATAATTATTAAGCTCATGAATCGAGATGAGAAATGGTAAGTCAGCTCTTTGCAAACAAAGAGAAAAGTCACATCGTTTGAAAGTTCACTCTGTACGAATCATGCCTACATTCCCCTACCACGTATACGACCTTTAGGTTGAACCTTGGCTCCACAGGCATGGTTCGCACAAATCGTCATGCTTTTTTCGTTTTCCTGTACAGGAAAATTCAGAGATTTTGTGGCAGTGAATCAGGCACACATAGAAGCCCAAAATACAAGAGATTTTTTTTTGGTGCAGCAGCGTAAACTGTCCATTTTATAGTTTAGTCAGAAAAAATCTTGAAAATGGACTTCGAGGAAACGTGCGAACCGTGCGAACCATGACTAAACTTCCCCTAACAGCTGTAATTTTAAATAAATTAACGATTACACATGATTGAAAATATTGTCAATTTCCCAATACAATTAATTTTTCTACTAATAATCTTTAATCAAATCCTATAATTTAATATTATGGAACTTTTGTCTAAAATTCTGTACAATTGTATATTAAATGTTATTTATGTAACCTCGGCATCAATCAATAAAATTCGATTACTTGAGATTTTTAACAATATCACTTACTATAATCTTAATAAAATTTCATGTCCATATTTCACTCATATATCATCTTTCTGTAAGTTTGATATTTTGGCTTAAATACAGAACTTGAATTTATTTCAGAAATTTGGTTCAAAGTTGCAGTACATCTCCCAACTTCAGCTCCAAATTGAATTGTCATACAATCCGAGTTTGCTCACTTTAAGAATCTCACCTACAATTAACTGATCTAGGTTTATCTGCCCATTCTATTTAATTTTATTCTATTCTATTCTATTCTCTGACCAAAATACGATGTAAATAATTTTAATAAGTGATACTAAAATTCTATTCATTTCTTTCCCAAATTCATTTCAGAGCAAATTTGATAATTTGATATAAAACAAATTAAATGCTATCTTTTTGAGAACAAACCTCCTCTCTCTGGTAGAATAAGAAATTATAACTAAAACTTTGTACTAAAACTAGCTATTGTATTATAACTTCTTTTCAGATATTTCTCAAAAGTCTAATCTTTTTGTATTATATAAAACTTCATTACTCGCACTTAATTCGGTTAAAAGAAGCCTCAAAAATATATCTTCAAGTTACAATTAGGGGAGATCGGGGTACTTTTACCAAGCATATGAGATTTTGAGAGAGCAAATTTTGAGCAAATGAGAACATAAAAACATTTGTCTAATGTTTTTATGTTTCATAAGTAGCATTAGGATATTGACTGTATGTAACAGTGTAGTTGAAAGTTCTCAAATCCTTGACTTTTTCTGAAAAAAAGTGTGACACATTAGCTACACGTGCCCCGTCCTGGCTAGATATAGCCACTTTTGGGGTAGGGGAGATCGGGGAAGTTTGGGACACTTTTTCATGTCTTGACTTTGAGACAGTATTCCAAAAAATTACGATAGTGTATTACAATTTTATGCGGTCTATAGGATACTCATGGGTATTGACTTTATAAAAAGTACTCGATAGATAAACCATAATCATTAATCATTAAGATAAACCATAATCAATTTGGGGTTATTAAGGCTACACTAAGAAATCATTTGATGAAAATATTCTTATGTAGCCACTAGAAATAAATTTTCAATTAAACTCATACTTCATGCGACAAAAAATTTTTTCTCGGGTATAATAACAGATTGTAATTGAAGTTAACAATCTCTCGAAAATACCAATATTTATATGATTTCTTTTTAATTAATTTATTAAAATTCTCTGAATTATATTATTTTATATGTTCATTCTTCGCTCATCATTATTCTAAGATAAACCATAATCAATTTGGGGTTCATTAAGGCTACACTAAGAAATCATTTGATGAAAATATTCTGATGTAGCCACTAGAAATAAATTTTCAATTAAACTCATACTTCATGCGAGCATAAATTTTTTCTCGGATACAATGAGAGATTGGTTAACAATCTCTCGAAAATATCAAAATTTTTATGAAACCTCTCTAATAAATTTATTAAAATTCTATGAATTATATTATTTTATATATGATAATTCTTCAGTCATCATCATTTTGAGGTAAACCCCAATCAATCTGGGGTTCAATAAAGCTACACTAAAGAAATTATTTTATGAAAATTTTCTAATGAAACCACTTTCAATATAATAATGCTATCATGGAAATAATAATAATAATAAATTTAGAAAATAACACATTATAACGAAAATAAGATAAGCGTTTAAAATGCATTCAAATTATCTTTTTTATAAACAATTGCATTGATTCTGTATAGCCTGTGTTATAAATATTTATATAGAAATGAAAAATTGGTCTGATTAGATGGAAGTATTGAAATTAATACTTGCTTAATATTCAGAAAGTTTTTTTTTTTAAATTACCTTCCATACAAATCTTTAAAAAACACATTCCTTTCTTTGTGATTTTCTCAGAACCTCAAATCTAGAACAACAATCTCATAAAACGAAATGTAACTTGTAAATGATGGAGATTTTGATAAACTAATGTCACTCTTTGTAAACGATATTTAAATGGGTGATCTTCTTCACTCAGTAAACGTATCACATATAGGAAAAGATGTTTTAATGCGGATGTGAGAAAAATTTTAAACATAATAAAAGTGTTGCTGAAGAACCGAATGTTTTACCACATTTTTTTTATAAGGAATCTATCAACAGTCCATCACCATAATTTTCCAGTGTAAACCAATTGATCAAGTGTTGATGGAGGCATTTAAGGCGGTTAATCTGACGAGGGAAGTGATCAATGGTTTAACAAAATAAAAATAGATCAAAGAAGGGGATGAATTAATTTGCTGATGAAATCAATGTAGAAGTGTGCTGAGACATTGCCGCTACAGACAGAGCAAAGCCATTACACTTCAAAATGGCGCCTAAATTGTGTGAAAATTGAACGATTGCGCGCGGGAAGATGCTTTATGCTGAGTCGCGGTGTGGAAGTGGCTCTCGGTGATCGCTCCAGGGAAAACAAATAGCAGTTGAGCATCTCGCTATTAAATTGTGTACGAGTTGAAAGTCCGACAATTGGGCGGAGAAACTATAAATTTATTTTGTTAAATAGAAGTTAAATACTCCATGGCTACGAACAGATCGTATTACACTCTTGCACTTAATATTGTTGCCAAGGGGTTTTTATCTACACCAAATTTTAGAAATGCGAAAACGATATGAGTTATTTATTGTTAACGAATTTATATCCATATTGAAACAAATTGCCTACGCATGTGTTTAGGAAAAACTGTTAAATTCAATATGAATGTCTGTACGGGAATGTTCGCTAACTTCGGACGATTCAAACTTTGAAATCGAAATATTGAAAATTTTCAATATGTTTTTAATGAATATGACCCATTATAATATTATATTTTAATAGCAAGTCCACTGTCTCAAATTTTCTGAAAATAGTTATAGATTGAAATCATAAGGAACATAGAAAAAATTAACTTGTCCAAAGCTTAAGTCGTTCGAAGGTAGGGCGTTTTCCCTAACACAAATTTAATTTGAAATAGTATTTACTAGAATAGCAAAACTTAAAAGGAAACCGTGGTAATCTTAGACACGTCTATTGTCTTCCAACAATTAGAAAAAATTCAAAGTGTAATCATTTCAACAATTTCTGATAAAATTTGAAAATTTAACTAAGGCAATTTATTACATAATCTTTCGATTCTATGTTTTAATTTTTTGAAAAACTATTTTCTTTTCATAATGTTATTTTCCAGACGGGGTCCGTGGTGCAATTGGTAAGAGTGTTCAGCTCTTGGGCGGTGTGAGCCCCGGCTCGTCTATCACAGTTGTGAGTTCGAATCCCGCCCGGTGCAAATGACTGAAGCGTCTGAATGGATATATTTCTCATACACAATGTAATCTGAATATAAACTTGTAAACTGAAAAATGTACGAAATGGCAAGAAAGCCCAGTTACATCAAAATAAACAAATAATAATTATTTTCCAAACGTTTGTATACTCTTTAAACAAGCCTCAAAGAAGCTACATTTTCACCACAAATTTTGAACATAATGAGGCAAACTGTAAACTGTTTAAAATTTATGGGTGAAGTACTCATTCAAATGCCTGTTTCAGTTTTCCACCAATTTTCAAGGAAAAAATTTGGACAATTGAACATTTGGAATTTTCAAGACAATGAAAATCAGTGATAAGCCCAGATAAGCTTATGGTAGCTGAGATTCTTTACAGGTGACCTCGAAATGCGTGCAACTCGGGGTGCTTCCAACTCGGAATACGAAAATTCGATTCGAGTTGAATTTTGGGAAAGTCGCGTCAAGCTAATTTTATCCATTTCGACCGGCAAGAACAATTCACTCGACGTGATTTTTTACTCCAAAATGCAATTCAAATCAAATTTTCACTCATTCCGGGTTGCACGCATTTCGAAGTCACCTGTAAAGAATCTCAGCTACCATAAGTTTATCTGGACTTATCACTGATTTTTTTGTGTTTGGTATTTCGGTTCCATTCCTCATGGTATCAAGTTTGGTGGATGCAATTCAAATCAAACATATCGTCAGTTAAATCAGTATTTGTCGTAACTTCATTTTTGCGATTTTGGGATATATACATATTTAGAATCGGTGTAATTTTGTTTATTAAACTCACTTGAGAAAAAGAAACATTTATAGGCCCATTAAAAATTATTTTAAACAAAAATTATCGTAAGTGCCCTTAATTAATAAAAATTTATCAGAATTTGTCGTAACTTCCATTTTTGGGGAAGTTACGACAAATTTTCATACGAAATTTGCTCTAATCAGCATTTGCCGTAACTTTTTTGGCTCGCTTGCGTGACTTGTAATTTGCAGCAAAAATTTAATATTTCTCATTAAAACGTTCACATACTCTTCCATATATCCAAAGACAGTGCGAATAATGCAACATTAAACCATTTTAATTCGATATTTGTGAGAAAAAAGTGAGGAAAAATCCCTGTCCATCTGTGATTATTTCAAAACAAAACAAGCGATGCGGCGCACAAAATTTATTAAATAAAATTTATGAAATAAAAGCTTTTAGTGACAAGGACCAGAGTTTAATTGACTAATTTAGTGAAATAAAGGCACTCATTATCACTAGAGTAATTAAAATTTATATAATGTGTTTTTGAAAATTGTCGTAACTTCCAGAATCTCCATAAATTAGAAGTTACGGCTTTATAAATGATGTAAGTTACGATAAAATATTACTGTGTTACTTCTAACATACCGTCGTTGCGGGTGACTTTGCACTCTGCTGTCCATAAGACTTTCATAAATTCTAGCACTTATTGATGGTCTTCGCCGATCCGGTCTACCATGTCAAAGTATATAAGGATATGTTATGTACCAAGTAAGGTACAATGATCCCCAAAAGGATTCTTGTAGTTTCAGTAATAGTCAATGAAATGCTAGTATAGGTATTTTGTCAAAAAACGCCTCCGTGAAAAAGTTATCTGAAGGTGCAATTCCAAAATCGATTTCAGAGCAGTAAATTGCCCAGATTTAATCTAAATTTATCTGGCTAGAATAATCCACTTCGATTTTGTTGATTATTTTTATTAAAATATTTTTTTCCCCTATTATCTTCCTAAGAACGCATGATTTATGTTATAAAATTGCATATAATGGCCTTTCTTAAGCTTTATTATAGAAGTATTTGGCTTAAAATTATCCAATTTTGTGGGAACTTAAGATAAAATGACCGAGATCTACAAGATAGCATGGTCGCCATCTTGATTTGACGTTTCTGTCCGCCATTTTGAATAACTGTCAAAACAAAAATCTCGTCCGATTGAGCTGAAATTTTAGTATGTTCTAGCTGATGCCAAGGCCTTTTCAGAACATATATAAAATCCGACCAAGGTCAAGTTTTTGTCTGGATATAGGGGCTCCAAGTTCAAAATTTTGACATTTTCATGAATACAGAACTATAGGGAGCTTTTTTTATCAAAACTATCACTAAAAAGACAGCGCTATCGTTAGGCGGTGAAATCAAACAAACAAACAAAAAGTAATGTTTTTGTTTATAACAGCGCATTATTTAATAATCTTAAAAACTGCTTTTGCAAAGATGAAAAATAAAAAAAAAATAATTAAATGCACTTTTCGTTTATTCATTTATTTTTTAAATTATGTTAGAGTAAATAAATATATAAAATTAAAGCCTCAACCATTTTTAATGGTTACTGAGGCATTTCCTTTAGGTTTCAAATATTTAAGATTAAAAAATAAAGACCGCCAAAACATGAGTATAACAAAATTTTAAACTTTGAGCCTCTGTATCTAGGTAAATACATGACGTCGACTGGAACATAGATACGTTTTGAAAAGGTCTTGACATCAGCTACAACATACTAAAATTTCAACCCAATCGGACCAGTTTTAGGGTTTGACAGTTATTCAAAATGGCGGACAGAAACGTCAAATCAAGATGGCGATCACGTCATCTTGTAGATCTCGTGCATCTTACCCTTAGATATGAAGATCTTCATTGTCGTTTATTACAGAAATTGTTGATTTTTTAGTATTTATTAACAAGTGCAAAGTCACCCGCCCCTTAACCCCAGTGCAAGCCTTTTTTCTTGATTTTTTTAAACATAGTAAAATTTTATAAAATTAATGCTATAGTGGCACAAAATCCATTCATTAACAACTGAATACAAATAATTTTACCCATTCACCCCCCTCCTTTCACTTTATCTGTCCACTTTTAGAGGGTAAAGTTGAAAAACAGCGAAAAAACGTGCAAAGTCACCCGCAACGACGGTATATCTCAATATCTCAGCTTTTAAATCTTTTTATAAAGATTTTATCAAGTTAACTTACAGTTTATTAGTTTCACTTTTATTATTTTGACTCAAAAGTATCGCATTCGGGGCTTATTTTTAAGAAAAATAATGCTGAACTGAAAATTTCGTCTCCTGAAAAGTTGTCAAAAGGAAGTTACGACAAATGCTGATTTAACTGACGATATCTTTCGTCTGAAAAATTTCTAGTAACCTAAAAGGGATTAGAATTATGGACAATTGTGTCATAGTGCAAATACTCTTCGACCCCTAGAGTGCCATTATACAGTTCTTTCACTGATATAAAAATTATTAACAAAACAAAAATTAGAGTGCGCAATGAATAGGATTTATTAATACAAAACTAGACAAATATTTTAAATTTTGGTAAATTTCTAATATAACAACTCCTTTGGTTTCAACTTATGGGACGGACGTGGTTTTTTATCCACACGCTCGGAATCTTCTGCTGAATATAGTACCTATAACATTTGAAGAGACTATACCTCAAAATGCCTACATTATGTGGTTGCGCACGGTTTAATTACACGTGTGTGCATCGTGGAATAAAAATGGAATAAATTTATTGAGGCCGTCTGTATTTATTTAAAGACAAATACACTCCAGCAGAAATGCAATAAAATGGTGCTGTTAGCAACAATCCAATGGAAAAGGCGGAGTTTGCTAAGTGGTGTATATTATTTTTGTACTGGCCTCTTGGAGTTTGGCAGCGCTTATTTTGCCTCAATCCGAAAATTCTCCACATTACAACCCACTCGCGTACGTTTGCAATCAACACTCTCGTTACAGGCTCATTTTATTTATTGCTACTCTCACAGGGCTGAATTCTCCATGGTAGATCTTGCAGCACCATCTGTACCTTTTTCGTCTGACATGAAGGACACTTCCCATCCAATTCTACCCTGACCCATCCGACAGTCTCCACTATGGAAGACATCTCAATTAAAATATGCGCCAACCCCGTCATCAGGCAGGGGGAATCTCGTCGCACTCTTGAGATATGGGTAAATGTCTAACACATTTGCTAGTATTATTCACAAGCTCATGGATGGGAGAACAAGCAACTTAGGGTGAATTTATTTAATCGACGTCATCTACATTGCTAAGCAGAGAAGACGAGACTCTATGAGAAATTGGTGGAATGTTTGAACGCAGTCACACAATTTGGTAGAAGTTCCTTCCCTCCGTTTCACCGTGATTTATCGCAAGAAAAATTGTTACAATTGCAAGAGACAGAAATAACATTTTCGCTTCCTTCATAGTTCTTGGGATGATTTCTTTTTTTTACCTTTCGAGATGTTCAAAGTTATTCTTGTTAAAAAAAAACTAAATTATTATAGGGAGCAGTGGGGTACTTTTGAATTGGGGCACCTGTAAAATTGGGCTTCTTTCCCTCATTTTTATTTAGAGTTATACCATACTAATGATATGCTTTAGCTCCACAAACGAATTGGAAAGCTAAATTACATTACAATTAGACTCACTTTCATTTAAAAATAGAGAAAAAGCCCTATGCTAAAAGTGCTCCAATTCAGAGGTTCCCACTTTCCCCGATGTTTTAAATTTAGTTAATCTTCCTTAGTTTTGTGTGAATTCTTATTAATATGTATATCTGTAAGAAAAGAGAAGCATCAGTATGCGTATGCGTGATACCTAATCCCCAATTCACTATATACGGATGCTACAGATTAGAGACGAAAAAGTTCTTGGAACTCCTGAGTTAAGGAATGAATTAAAATCCAGACTTAATCTTATTTATTGATTTCTGAAAATTCACAAACCTGTAATATTCTATAAAATAAGCCAAAAAAGTTATTATGTTAAATCCTTTTTACAAAATTATATTTTAAATACAAATATGTAAGATTTTGTTCGATTATATCAAAGCACCAACTGTACTTTAAATTCCTCAAATATTAATAGAAAAATCAACATATCAATTACCAAGACTATAATACGTTCAAGAGGAAACTGAATTTTTAATTGGTTCATTGAGCGAAAATGAAAGGAAAATAGAATAAAGGGGATGAAGTTTATTTCGATGTAATCTTCCGTGAATTATATGCTCGTTGCCACAAACTCTTTTAACTTCTAATAGAAGAAGGGGATGCTATCGTTTTAATCAAATTATATTGTTCACACACATGGATGTAACTGGATACAAAAGGCCAGAGAAATATATTTTATGAGCCACGCATTATAGTGGAATGGATGAAATTTGCACTATTTGTAATAACCAACCCCTTAAAAAAATATTTGGAAAAAAAACGAGATTTCATCCCCTCACATTTTCATGTATTTTGACTCAAATTCATGGTTATCATCCTTATGGAAATAGCCAAATATTGCACGAATATCCATCTCTTTTCCTATATATCTGCAATATTCTGACTCTTTCTCACTAAATCATAATATTGTTCTTCACAGCATAAAAGTAGCTACGAGCTACGAGTATTCGTGCAACCAATCACCCTACTTTTGCTACACACCCCAGTTAGTATTTGATGGCAAAGAGCATTCACTTTTTGATTGGATTAACACCCTGTAAAATAAATAGCGTAGGGATACTAGGATTATTATGATATAGGGAATCTTATGATGATGATGGAGTGTTGTATTTTGGGCGAAATCGAGAAAGAAGGCAGCTTATAACGCTTTCACTATTAATTCGAGGGGTTGCGTTCTATCACCATTTAATTGGTAGGTTGAAAACGACCGTGGAATATAAAATTAAAAGACTATCTAAATAGAATGGGTATGTAATTTGCTGTCAGTTGACTTTTATAGACGATGAGTTGTCGTCCCTCAAGACTCAAATAATCACCAAGACTCTACCAATTCTTGTTCGTTATCCTCACAATAAAATGTAGTTGTAAATTCTTCTTAAAATATTTATTAGGCAAGAGCTGTTCATACCTAATATTTATACTTTTGCTTCATTTTCTTTTGCATTAGGGATTATATACCTTATATACAATTAGTCTATAATCTGAAAAATATCTCCCAAACTAAAAGAGATTCAAACCCTGGACACTTGCGATAGAACGCCATGATTTATTACTTAACTCAGAGCTGTATCACTTTATTTAGTTCATAATTATTAATATAAAATGGGTGTCAAAGCATCCCTGGGTTTGCGAAGTGCTTGAACTCGTGACTTAAATACTCCCTCAAAAGTACTTGCGCACCATTTACCGTTTACCGGTTCTCAATCGATTTAAACCGATTTGTAAATATCTCGAAAGATACCATAAAATGATTTTAAAAGTAATAAAATTGATTTTCGGACAAAAATTACTCATCTGTTCATAACCGGTTCATTACCGGTTCTCAAGCGATTTGAACCGATTTATAAATCACTCAAATTATTGCCCAAAATAACTTAAGACTAGTAATTGAATTCGATATAAAAATTAGTTATTAGTTATGAACCGGTTAATTACCAGTTCAAAACCGATTGAAACCGGTTCAGTTTTATCGGAAATACCAAGATCTTTTCAACGAGGCCAAACATGACATCATTCGCCTAATAAACGCGTTCTCTAGATCTAGAGCCTTTTTTAACCTTTGATCTTGGAAAACCGTTATTAGGGATGATTAAAAAACATTGGTTTTAGAGGGGAAGGGGAGGGGTGGGGGGAAAATGAGGGGCACGTTAACGATCCTTGGGTCGACTTATAGAGGTATCCCGAATGAGAAACCCAACACTTAGCTGTTTTTCGAGATTTTTTTTTGGAGGAGAAGGAAACGACCAAGCTTTATGAAATTTCGGCTATATACACATTCAAAGTGCTTAAATAATTTTTTTCAAAAAAGAGTATTACAAAATGGTGGAATAATGAGTAATTTACTGGAGCGCTTCGTCACAGAACACCCTGATTGGCGGGAAATCTGCAGCTAATAATTTTTCATCATAGTTAATTTTAATCATAGTTAAAGCAAGAAAAACTGAAGAAATCATAAAATTTGACCTTTTTCGTAGGTTTAAAAAAAAATTAGGTTTTTCGGATAAAATTTTGACTTTAACATGCTGTAAAAAATAGAAAAAAAAGATATTTTCTGAAATTATTTAGGTTCAACAAGAAGAGCATTTAATTCTGAAGAAAATAAGGACTTATGCGTTTCACTCGGTCCATAAGTTTTTTGCTATCTTTCCCGCCAATTAGACAAAATCTTAAAAATGAGAAGTGCAGAAAACGAGCTTCAAAGTTTTGTATGTTCGTCCAGACGCTTGTAAAACTGCTACGATGTCCTTTGCTTTCGGCTCTCTATCTTCGAAAATACTTGGAATAGAGTTCTGAAATTTTGGTAGTGTATTCTTAGATAGTTTATCTATTGATTTAAGCAATACAAAAAAATATCGATTTCCTTTGACCTTGTAATTTGGCAAATCCCCTTATGGGGGACCCCCCTTAGGACCCAAGTCGCTATCTCTAACCGTTTGGCCTCTAGAGCTGACGACAGATGGACAGTCGGACAAACAGCGTGACGACATTTCTCAGGAATCGTTTGAAGATTTGTTGAGAAAAAGGTGGAAGATGTAAATTTTAGGGGGTTGAAAAAATCGAGGGATTTTGTATATACTGCTCTCTCCATGGAGTTTGAGCAGTAAAAATTCTTGCATGAATAGGAAAATAATTTAAATCTAACTAACCCAACTAAATAATAAATTACATTTTATAAATAGGAATGTTTCATTCAGGAGAAAATGATGTATAATGACGTATTATTTGCATACCAAATTCAGCAAAAATAAGACAATATAAATTTATTTCGAACCTTTGGAACCTATTGACCCCAAGAATTTTTTGAAGATCGCCATCAGGATAAATCGAGAAGACCAAATGGCAATTTAAGAAAAAAGTGTCATCATAAAAGGTAACCACATTGACCTATTGTGAAGATACTGCCTCTGTTTTTCTTAACAGAAAAGTGAACAAGAGCGAATTGTATTCATTTCAAGTGGTGTGTTATTTGTAACAATGACCATAAAATTGCTGAACGAATGTGCCCAATTTTTCAACAATGCGACCGAATTTCTTGAAATAAAAAAGAAGTCATTTTCTGCCATTGTAAATAATATAAAAGGACCAACAAAACATTCTCGTTTATTAATCTAATATTATATGACTTTGTTATTTCTTCACTGATCTATACTGAATCTTGTTAATAAACAATAAATGTGAGTTGATGGTTTTCTTTTGTTATTTGAGGTATACATATATGGGAAAAAGGGCATTTTCTCGTTGACAAATTTCAACGAAAGATGTTCCATGGTATCATTTATCACTCTTTATCCTTCGCTCAAGGAGGCTGCATCAGAAAGAATATACTTTTTCTTCTTTATTGACGGACAGCAATAATTTTGGCATTTTGCAGAAGAATATCCATAAAAGTCAGCATTTCTGCGAACAAATAAATACAATACACAACAGAGTTATTGTCCATCCCTCCAATGAAATGACTTTATTTGATCTGTGGATGTGGTTCCTCGTTCAAATCAATTTGCCATCCGGGTGTTAGATTTTGATTGGAAAGAAGAGAGTTAGCCAACGTAGAAGACATTTATGCCTCAAGAAACCTAATAGATATTTAGTCTAATTTAACTTTATACACGTTTTTATGGTCAAGTAAATGAGCTCAAAACGATGTTCAATAAAATAAGATGAAGATGTTTAAATTATAACCCACATACTCATTTAACTTTGTCAGGTCTACTCCGTGAGATGGACAGACGAAAAACTTAAATAAATTATCACGCTTCACCATCAAACCAATTTGGCTGTTAAGGAATCTCCGAGAAAGAAATCACAAAGATCCATGTTGATTGTTTTAACGACTCGGTATGCACATAAGAAATGTCTATTCCTTCTTATTGTCATTGTCCTCCTCTCATCATGACAATGACCTAAAATTAGGAAGGCAGAAAAAATTAGTTGAGAGAGAGGAAAAAAGATGCCTCAAGAGAGTGACAAGAATAAAATCCACAAAACATGGAATTAAGGTGAAAAAAAATTAAAGAGTGAAACAAAATAATCAATCGTTTTCTGTCACTCCAAACCAATTAATTTTCTCGTTTGTCTGTTTTGTTAATTGACACATTTCCTAAAATAACAGCTAATTTAAAAATTAATTACAACTATAAATTTTTCTCGTGTGCGTTCTCAGTACAGAATAATTTTATGGCTCATATCTCGCTAGGTTCCTTTACTTTAATTTTACTCTAATTGACTCTAACCCTTTAAGGACGAGAGGGTCAAAAATTTGGCATCAGAAAAAATCACTTTTTTCCAATGACCTTCTAAAGTTATGTTTTGCAATAAGAATTTTGGGTCAACGGTGACCCAATCGTCCTTAAATGGCTAATCATATTCTTCTAACATCGGAAGTTTGTAAAACGACAGCTAGGGCTGCTATTGTTAAAAAGAAAATTACGCAGTTTTCTATAACAGTTATATAGCATGGATCGGGCTGAAATTGTGGTATTTCATAGTTGTACTTTATCTAAACAAACAAAAACCTTAAGTTCCTCGAACACCCCTGATCTGAGCTGTAAAGGGTCAAAGTTAAAAATTGACCAATCTATATCTCCGATACTGCTGGCTCTGAAATAACGTAAAAATTCAAACTTATTTTTCACAAAAACGCCAATGTGAAAGGTGTTCAAATTTTAAAGTGTTGTAGTCTAGGCTATAAAGTTTCCAAAAAGAGGCGTAGGCTCTATGTGGTTACAAGAGAACCGGAAACACGTGTGAAAGTTCACGAAATTCAAAACGCCATATCTCCGGTTCTATTTGACCGAATTTAAAGGGCAGAAATCAAAGCTCTTACAAAGCATTACACTCAGCTCTTCGTTATCCGGCACTTCGTTATCCGGGTGACAGCTGCCAAACACTGGCGGTTGATGTATTCAAAATTATTTTTACTAAACATGAAGTTTCTCCAGTGTGAATTAAAGTATTATTATCTTTGTATCGAAATTTTTAATACATAATTGTGATAAAAAATGAAACATCAGTACACTATGAAGAAAATTCTCTTGTTCTTTGTCGCAGACAGAAAATAATTCACACAGCACAAAATAGAAAAACCGTTGATCATTCAAAAAAACCTAAATGTCATTTTATCCTCCAGTCAGCCGGATAACGAAGAGTCGAGTGTATAAATTTATAGAACATTTGAACTTCATAGAACCAAGTTTATGGACGCCACAATTGTAAAACCAATTTTTGGGTTTACTCGACCACTTTGTTTAACCCTTTATAGACAAGAAGGTTTAAAATTGGGAGTCAGAACAAATAATTTTTACCGTCTTTTTAGAGCGAAACCTGACTATAGATGGCCATAGGAAAAATTTAATTTTTGGGTCACCGGTCACCCAGTCGTCCTTAAAGGGTTAAAATAAGATTTAAAAGAACGATCTCACAAAATTCTATAATTCTCTGACATAGTTGAAGTTCGTCACATGAATACTGCCAACTTCAGATCTAAATAGAATTTTCATGCATTCGAAGTTTGCTTACGTTAAGAATCTCATCCACAGTAAGCTGATCTAGGTTTACCACTGCTTTTAAAGCTTAAGTCATACATCATCGACTTTACGAATTTCATTAAGATTGGTTAAGCAGTTTTCGAAAAATAAAATGTCAAACTTGTGATTGAATTTACGTTGATGATAATAATTATCCTTGTTTAATACCGTCATACTTCGAGTATCCAGCGAAACTCTATATCTTTGCTCTACGATGTTATGCTATTGATTCAAAGGATGGTGAGGTGATGGTAGAAATACGGATCAAGAAAGTGTGATCTTTAGCTTATAGTAATTATCGGGGATCGTGGAAAGGTCTTCAAATCATCTTCACGAGAAAGCAACCAATCAGAAATTTTAATGTGAAATTTCTGGTATGTAGTTGAAAATCTCTAGAGAAAAAACGAGTGAAAAGAAGAACAAAATTTTTACTCTTTCATCTCTTTTTATATCACGTTCATCGTAAATTAACGCAATTAAATTAATTTTAATGTTTCCTGACATAACATTCATGTCACCAGAGCTGAGAATTACATTCGGACATTGCTATTAAAGTATATTTTCGCATAATTAACCACCTAAGGAAGTGTGCAAAATCTCAACATCAAGAGAATAATAGCGGTTGATGGGTAGGCAAACAGTAAAAAAAAATCAGGCGCCAAAAAATTCTTTGCACCAAAAGTTTATCCATGTGTGTAACAAAATGAACAAGCAATAAACTCTATATATTTATTTTTTCATCCCAATCCAACACATAAGACGAAGAATTATAGTTATTTCTATACAAATAGAAGCCAAACACGCACATTTTTTGCACTCAATTTAAACTCAACAATAAAGGACACACATAAAATAATAATAATCACAAATCATAACATATTTCAAGATATGTGTATAGGAAGAATTGCAAGAATATCTCACCCTAACCTATACCCGAAATTGGCTTTAATTCAACTTTCCCCATCCCTTTATTTTCCGCTATCATTTTCACTAAATTTCAAATGCACCACTGTACAAGGCTGAGAGAGATTCTTCCTCTGGGAACACAATAATTTTCCAGTTAACGCAGTCACTCAATAATAATGCTTTGAAGATAATAGAGTCCTTATGTGGCAGACAGGAGTGAATTTGTCCTCCCTTGCCATTGAATTATCTCCCTTCTCGCCAATTTAACTGCAATCACCATCCCTCACTTTAGGGACCCCATCAATCATTCCCAGGCTACAAATGGCGCATTGGATCGGTCCCGCGTGAATGGTGCTGCTAATTTTGAATGCCGTAATAGGAGTTGACAATTATAGTA
The DNA here is from genome assembly GCF_024763615.1 of Phlebotomus papatasi. Classification (NCBI taxonomy): domain Eukaryota; kingdom Metazoa; phylum Arthropoda; class Insecta; order Diptera; family Psychodidae; genus Phlebotomus; species Phlebotomus papatasi. The sequence goes on along the minus strand of NC_077222.1, from coordinate 44,879,494 downwards.
ATTCATGGCAAGATATAATGTGATTCATTACAATATATTGCAGACAATTTAGTATAAACCAATGCAATATACAAGTCCATCAAATAATGAATGAATTGTGTTTAATTTTCTAATTTCTATACGAATGAAAATTTAAATGGAAGCTCACTTTTTACACATTAAATGCCTTTTTTTTATTTTTGATGCAATTTTCTCGCAGTAAAGAAAAATTGCGCCAACAATGTGTAAAAAAATAAATAAAAATAAGCCATACTAAGTAAAACAAAAGACGTATTTTTTTAATCATCATTAACATCAGTTAGATCAGTCTGTCAAAATTCCAATAAAATCTATTTTAAGAAAAAGACCAAGAAACTATTTACAGTAGACTCTCGCTAATTCGGCTCTTTTAAGATTGGGCTACTTTTTAATTCGGGCGGCAGTTAAATTCGAAAAAAGTTTGTTGACATTTTTCAAATTTGTTTATAATTATCAAATGAACCCAATATGCTCAAATTTGCCATGGTTTATCTGAGTTTTAATGTAATTTTGCGTTATTAAGGGATTAAAATGAAATTTACAAAATATAATGAGTGTGTAAACTCAATATGTGTATGCAGATCAATAAAAATCGTTGTATTTCAACAAGATTGTCGCCCGAATTTTTTTAACGTTCGACTGACATTTCGGTCCCAAATGTCCGAATTTGAGAGAGTCTACTGTAATGAAAAATTACAGGAAAAAAATACATTAATGGAAAGTGATTGGCTTCTCAGTGCGTCTAGAAATAGGAAGCATAGACCCTAGTTCCTAGTACTGAAACAAAAATCTAATTTTAAAAGTTATACATTTTAATGAAAACGAAAATATAATTCCAATGATCCATAACTGATCCGTAACTAAAAAGAATTCAAGATGATCTTGTAGTAGAGAATTTCCAAAGAAACTCCAAGAAACACCAGGAGCAGTTTAAAAAAAAGTTTCTTTTTATTTCTAAAAAATTTTAAATTGAAATTTTTTTTATTTCCCCTACCATTGTAGGCAGAAACGTAAATTATTTTTTAAAAGGCAATTTTTCACGAAATTTTTTTCTAATGTGTATGACGCCATTATACGTTAAGCATTTATTACGTAGTTATAGACGTTATAGATTTTACCATTTTTGTGTAAATGTCTTACGAAATATGTACAGAAATCCATTGGACAGAAAAAGTAAAATTTCCTCGAGTGAAATAAAGTTTCTCAAAATTGCTCTAAATCTATACATTTAAATTTTATAACGAAAAAATAACCTTAATTGTTTATTGTTGCTAATATGCGTTCAAATTATGTTATTACGAACATCCAATTGTACAGCTCAGAGACAAAATGGCACATATCCATGCTTGAGCCATAGGATATATACCATTCAGTCTCTGAGCTCCACAATTAAAGGAGGGTTCTGCAATTTACACATGAATTGAAAATTGAATTCTGAGACCGTTTTATGAAAACAATGATTATAACAGAATTAAAATTTAGTATTCTGTAAGTTACAGTTTAGTTTATTAAGCTATATTTTTATTATTATCGTGTCGAAGCCTAAAATTAAGTTTGTCTTGCTCTATTAGTCTATAGTGATTAAGACAATTAATTTACTTATATGAACTGACTTTCGGTTCATCAAAAAATATTATTTAAATTTGGAGAAAAATGTGTCGCAAAATAATTAACGTCACGACGTTTGCGACACGTCGTAGTGACGTGTCGCAAAGACGTGTCGTGTCGCCGTGCCAACACTGGACAATTTTTCTTGAATTGTAAAATGCATGAAAGCCCTGCAACACGAGGCATTTTTTACGCTAAAATAAGGCTATTTCTAAATAAGTCAATCGGATTTAAATTACCATTTTAAAGCCTTGCTATAACATTTCAAAACAAAAACATATAATCCAAGAATAGTTTTATTACAACAGAATTTTTATATGTTTTATAAAACATAAACACATTATTTCCCTAATTTTATTTGCACATTTTTTTTATTATTTCTTAAGGGAATGAAAAATTTTTGGAATGCTAAACTATTTCTGAACATTTAAAGATCAAACTAGTTCATTTACTGTATACAAGTATTTATATATATAGCATTTTAAAATTTTGCATCCTCGAAGTATTATAGAAAATAAAGAATATTTTAACATTCTGAAAAATTAATATTAACCCATTCAGTCAATGTACTAGAAATACTTGAGATAGAAAGTTCATATTTTGGGATTAGTTTCTTACAGATTAATAGATGAATTTTTTGAAAAGAAAGATATTTATCTATTATGGGGGCGCGAGAAGCCCCTGTCAAACTCACGTCTTAATGGTCGCTGAATTTAAATTCTGTGCCTTAATTCATTACAAACTTTATTTATTTAGATAGAGTAACTATCAAATAAAACAAATTGGTAACTAGAATTTAAATCAGGAAAGAGGATGAAGACCAATTATAACAAATTCGACGGGATGTCGAATTTTCCGTCCGCCATTTTGAGCAAAAATTTTGCATGACCTTCCGCAAAGCAAGAAAATCATAACAAAATGTTTTTTCATGTCTGTCGGACCATTTTTCCCAAGTAATTGAATCCATTCCCGAGAGCAATTCGGATAAAAGTTACCCAGGAATAAATCATCTAAAATCATTCAATTTGCGTATGATGTATAATACCATGGTAAGGAATGGGTTAAAGTGAAGTTCCCTTAACCCTTTAAGGACGATTGGAACACCGGTGTCCCATAAAGAAAATAATTTTTCCTGACTACTTAAAGTTATTTTTTTCTTATGTCTGTACATAATTGTAAAGTAGAAGGTTGAAAGAATCTAGAATATTTTTTGCAAGTCTCTAGCTATTTGCTATGTAGTATATATTTAAGCTCAAAAACAGCGAATTTTTAAATTATCAAATTCATAATTGATTTTATTAATTTTTTATACTTCCAATTTTTTTTAAGCAAAACCTTTTTGGCAATAAAAACTACCATACTCATACGTAATATTTTTCATTAAAGCGAAAAATATTATTCATTGGTATTGTCAGAAAAATTACTTAAAATTTTGGACTATTTTTGTCCCTATCGTTCATAGAAGCACAAAATACACCGAATCAGATTCTATTGGACTTTCCAAGGTTAGATGTAAGACTTATCATTGACGATGTTTCTCAGATTAATTTTTATTGTTGATTTTCAGTCCGTAAAAATTGTCTCGTCGTTAAAGGGTTAAGTTGGCCAGTTCCTCAGATCGGCTAATGAAATTATTTAATTAATTCTTTTTAACGCTTTATAGTCAATTTCTATGAAATTTTCACTGATTTGTATTATGTATAATATACCTTATAATGTTACACCTGTTAGACCATATTTAATATTTTAGCAAATCTAAGAAATGAAAGAAATTGAAAGAATAACCCCACTGGCCGAGTTGAGGAACCGAACGACTACAGGGCATTTTACTTTAGAATAAAATATGCAACTTGTAAGCAATAAAAATACTTAAAAAATTTTTTAAAGATATTTTATAAATTTTTTTTCCAATTACTAATCTAATACTTTTATTCTAATAATGTTCTTTACTTCTAGTTTCATGAATATAAGAATGTATCTAGTATTTATGAATTCTAAGATTAATTCTCACGATTTTGCTTTTTGTCCTAATAAAAAAAAATAATTTTAATTTATGGAATATCGGTGTTCTATTCGTCCTTAAATGGGGTTAAAGGATTAAGATATCAGTATGGCTATTTGTTCAATGAATATAATGTATTTATTTATTTATTCATTTATTAATTTTTTTTAAAACATCTGGAACAGATCATTCTGTTTGTTAACTGTTGCTTTTTAAAACTCACGATGAATCTCATCGATACCTAGCAGAGAAATCCTCCTCTTCCGTACAGTCTGTTAGCAAAGTCTCCCAACAGTGGATTATAATTGTGGAATATTTCTCTGTGGAAATTTGAGTGACAATCAGCTGTTTTTTTTGTGTGTATCGGCGGATCTGTTTGTGGTCTTATATCCACTTGAATTTTCTCAGATATTTGCATTTTTTCCTTGTTATATTTGTGCATATATGTACCGTAGAATAATGTCGGAAGTAGATATTAAACAGAACATTAAATTAGTGATCGAAAAAATTGAAAGTGCGACAAAGAATCGTTCACCAGTAAGACAATATTTTCTTTTCAAACAACATCTTTATCAGATAGAATTGTTGCGAAACGTTGTAGAAAGGTCAGAGAGATTAGGATTGAAGATTGACAGACAATTTATTGCAGACTCTTCAGACGGAGAAACCATATCTTGTGGCGGTTTCCAAGACGAAGCCTGTAGAAATGATTGCTGAAGCATATTCTGTCGGTCAGAGACACTTTGGAGAGAACTATGTCCAGGAACTGGTAGAGAAGGGTGGAAATTCTGAGATTCTGGAAAAATGCAAAGAGATCAAGTGGCACCTCATTGGACACTTGCAAAGTAACAAGGTCAACAAGGTTGTCGCTGTTCCTGGATTGTACATGATTGAGACGGTGGACTCGGAACATTTGGCAACCAGTATCAACAGAGCTTGGGAAAAGGTGAAGAAGGAAGGGAATGAGAGACTGCGAGTTCTCGTTCAGGTGAACACAAGCGGGGAAGAAGCTAAAAGTGGCGTTGAGCCAAAAGATGCTATTAATTTGTACAAATTTATCAAGGAGAAATGCCCCAATTTGATCGTTGAAGGCGTTATGACAATTGGAAAGTATGTTGAAGACTACACAAGTGGCCCCAATGAGGACTTCATCTCATTAATGCAGTGCCATGAGAATATTGTCAGAGAACTCAATCTTACTCCACGAGACGTGCACGTCTCAATGGGAATGTCTCATGATTTTGAAGATGCTGTAAGATTACATTTTTTTATTCTTTTAATTTTTTTTGCTACCAGTAAGAAATACTATTTTATTCTAGATTGCAGCTGGGAGTTCTATTGTTCGAGTAGGAAGCTCAATTTTCGGGATTAGAACACCAAAAACTGATAATAAATGAATATATATATTAGCCATAATGATCTCTGTATCCACATAACAAATTCTCAGTCTTCCAATATATAGAGAATGTTTAGCTACAAAAATTAAGAATCTATTTTTGGGACATCGCGAAGTATTTCAATGTAAATTTACGATACAATTCACGGAGGAGTTCTTTACATAACTCAAAGCCATTCCCAAAAGCTTAATCAGCAATGTATTGAGAGACATTCACCAGCACATGCGTGGATCTGCAGAAAATTTTCAAAGTCTTTCTTTTCATGCAATCACCAAATGAGATTCATGCATCCTCAATAAATTCAATGATGACAGGAATATAAAATTTATCACATGAATTTACTTAAATCGGAATTGCAATGCTTTTTCAGATTTTGGAAATTAAACTACAAATAATTTTTATAACTACAAAAAAATTAATTAAAAATAGGTGAGATTGTTAAGAAACTCACCTCTTAATATTCAAGAGCAAAAACGTAGCATTTTCTTCATAAAATTATTTGTAGTTAAATTTCCAAAATCTGAAAAAGCATTGCAATTCCGATTTAAGTAGGGTAGAGTCAGCCCTTTTGGCCATGTATGCACTTTTGGCCACCTAAAGTAAAATCACATTGTAAGGCAATTATGAGTTTATTTAGAACAGGAAAATGGGTCTTATTTCGTGACCTCTAATCTAACGAATCAGAAAACCATATTTGATTTTGTTTCGACTTGATTAATTCTAAGTTATTGAAAGAAATTCTCGACAAGGTAAACAATCACTAAAAAAACATGGGATTCTTAAGAAACTTGTTAATGTTAAGAGAAATTGTTTTGCATTTTTTCATATTTTTGGTGAAAATATTTGATGCTATTCAATGAAAGTCCATTTCTTAATTAACTAAATTTTATTGTGATATCATCCTTAATAAGATTTTCTAACAAATTAAATGAAAATCGGATGTGGCTAAAGGAGCTCACTTTTTTCGGCTGTGTAAGTACTTTTGGCCATTCATTTTCCCATACATTTTATACGTGGCGCACCTCTCGGATTTCAGTAAAAACAATCGTGACTTTTGACTGATTTTTACATCAAATAGAAAATGTGCAAAAAGTCGTTTAAAATACTCTAATAATCACATAAAATTGGTGTTAAATAAGAATAGGAATTGTGCTGTGTATTTGTGAAAGTTCTCGAAAGCTATTTCTTCTTTTATTTTATTAAAATCCTATTGGAAACAAGTGGCCAAAAGTGCTCACACACAATGGCCAAAAGTGCTTACAACGTGGCCAAAAGTACTGAAACATGCATAAGTTGCATAAAATGAATTTTTCACTAAAATATCCAAAAAGTTTTGGGAATTCTCTTGGATTATTAGGAAGAAACGGCTTTAAGGTATCTTTGTACAAAATTTCATTTTATTTAAATGAAGATTATAAAAATTGCAAGCACATGAAACCTTAAAGTGGCCAAAAGTACTTGCTCCACCCTAAATTCATTTGATAAATTTTATATTCCTGTCATCATTGAATTTACTAAGGATGCATGAATCTCATTTGGTGATTGCATGAAAAGAAAGACTTTGAAAATAAAGAAAATATACTACGTTTTTGCTCTTGAATATTAAGAGGTGAGTTTCTTAACAATCTCACCTATTTTTAATTAAATAATGATTTGGATATTTCAATTTTTTACTTCATCGGCCAAACCAAGCAAAGAATTATTTCATATTCATTGGCATATATTTTTTTATATAGTTTATTGAGTTTGTTAGAATGTTGTAAAGTGTACTTATCAGAACACTTTACTACTTCTTAGGCTTAGGACAGGACCTTTGCTAGAACAATGTTGAGGATACAGTGGTAGAATTCTACAGAAGCATTACATTTTTCGTCTCCAATTTGTGCATTGCAGTTGTCAATAAATTCCTCAATGCGATCCGGAAGCACGAAATCAGCAAGCTTTCCTTTGAAAGCTTCAGTATTGAATGCATTATTATCATCGACTAAGCCAAGCTTTTTAGACATACAGTCAGAGAAGCAGCCAACTTGAGGACCCACAGCTGCAAAATTTCCAGATTGGATGTTAGACAGGTCGTCTCCGCTCAGGCCACTTTCTGTTGCACAAGGAAGTCCATACTCCAGGATAGCGTTTGAGACCAGACCTTGAACCTAATAACAAGAAAAAATTATATATCTGCCTAATTTTGTCCAATTTCATACACTGAGAGAAATCCGAAAAAGTTAAAATAACATTCTGAAAATGTTAATTTTTCCCTGCAGTATTGATCCAAAATCGGTGTAAATCACTGGCTGGCATTGCTAGATTCTACCAGATCGAGTAGGGCTAATCTTGGATTTCTGATTTTTTTTTGCCTATTATTTTGCTTCTTTGCTTGTAACTTTCTTTTTATTCCTCTAATCAAACTATGTAAGAGGGGCGGACCCTATCAGCTTTGATTAAAATAAATAATAATAATAATAATAATAATAAATATTACACTTTTTAGGTGTATTATGGGTCAAAGTTACCCTTTTTCATGTTAATTTTACCCTTAAAAAGGTGTAAAATTAACATTAAA